>NC_060899.1:8538789-8761289 GCF_014805685.1 Silurus meridionalis
CTGATTTCATTTGGATGATGCTTACAGAGACTTTAAATAGCTTTGAACAAGAAAGAAAATGTGTACATTTTCAGTGTAATAGTAAAAATATTTACTCACTAGGACAAATAAAAAAAATTAACTTTTTTTAAGAGAGGACTATACAACACTACATTTAAACATCTACATCATTTAGCAAGCAGGAGAGTGATTAGTGGGATTTCTAAAGTATTATGTGTGTGATCACATTTGTATTATTATTATTATTATTATTATTATTATTATTATTATTATTATTATTATCATTAGATAGATAGATAGATAGATAGATAGATAGATAGATAGATAGATAGATAGATAGATAGATAGATAGATAGATAGAGAAATAGATAGATAGATTAGTTTATTAGTAGCCTACATGGGGGCGTGGCCTTCATTCATCCCAATGGGAAATGTACATTATTATTATTGTTATTATTATTATTATTATTATTTATTTTCCTGTTGCTTATATTTTATTTATTATTGCCTGCTTTTATCACCAGGACAGACTCTGCATAATCTCCAAGTTGGTAGGTGGCAGCAGAGAGCAGTAAATCCAGCACCGCGAACAACTTTTACTCCTCCTCCCTGCGTCACTTCCTTCTATTTCCCGCGCTGGTGTTTGATCGAGCTGTCATTGTGCTGCAGTAGTTTATTTACTAAACAATGTCGAACTCCGGCTTTGACTCTGCGTGTTTACCGGATTTACTGCCGCTTTATTACCGCAGGCTGTTTCCATATGCACAGTATTACCGGTGGCTGAGTTACGGTGGCGGTGAGTCTGCTGGCTAACGGTGTTTTTCCTCACTCTGTTCTTTTAGCCTTGTGAATGGAGAAGAAGAGCTTATGCAGATGACTGCTGACACTAAATCAAGACAGAGCGACAGATTTACACCTATTTATAAAGAGATCATCAGCTTGAAGTGTCTTTCTATCAGTTCGACTACTAACTGTGAACAGAGATACCAGTTCTTTTCAGAGGAAGGTAGTAAATGCGTGCTCAGGAAGTTACCCCGAGGCGCCAGATGACGTCAAGGACTATATATATATATATATGAATGATATATGAATGATCATTTTCGTATTATCTGAAGGAAAAAGAGTTTCTTAAAAGTTTGGGCACAGATTCTCCTGCAGTGTTTTTTCTTTGTTGTATACTAAAGACATTCAAACTTTAATTATTATGTAGTAAACAAAAACATTTTTAAACAACCTAGAATATGTTTAATATTTCAGATTGTTGAATGTAGCTACATTTAGCTTTGATGACAGCTTGGAAAACACATGGGAAATCTCTCATCAGATTCATTCAGAGTCACCTCCAGTTAAGATGGATTGGGATCAGTTGAACATGAGAGTAAAAAAGGCAGCCAACAAGTACTCAACACCTCTGGGAACTCCACAGGAAAACAATTCCAGGTGACTACCTCATGAGACTGACTGAGAGAATGTCCAAAGTGTGCAAAGCTGTCATCAAAGCAAAACGTGGAACTTTGAACTTGATCTTTAAAATTATTTTTAAAAAATTCTGGGTTTTTTAAAATTAATTATATACATGTGGTAAAAGCAGAAAAAATAATGATTGATTGAATCAGCTATAGAGTTCATAAACAAAGTACAAATAGTGCTTGGGTTGGGCACGCAATAATGATCTGTGATTGGATGTTCCAAAACTGTGATATTCTGTGATGTGATGTGATCTCCAGCAACACAGCCAACATATACCAATATGCACTAAGTCCCATTAAGATCCATATTCAATCTCCAAATATTTTTTCTTTTTAATACACTCTGATCAGGCATAATAAAAAAGGATTTTATGACCACCTGCCTAATATTGTGTTGGTCCCTCTTTTGCTGCCAAAACAGTCCTGACCCTAACAGCATTTCTCATCTGTTGGATCGGACCACACGCTTGCTCCCCATGTGTATCAGCGAGACTTGTCCAGCCATGACCCTCTTGCTAGTTCACCACTATTCCTTCCTTGGAGCACTTTTAATAGATTCTGACCACCCCACAAAAGCTGCAGTTTTGAAAATGCTCTGACCCATTCATCTAGCCATTACGATTGTTAAACTCGCACAAATCCATACATTTTCCTGATTCTAACACACCAACTTTGAGGACAAAATGTTCACTTGCTGCCTAATAATTCCCACCCACTACCAGGTGCCATGATGAAGAGATAATCAGTGTTATTCACTCACTGGTCATAATGTTGTTATATTATACCTGGTCAGTGTATATTTGTCTACCTTAATGAATGTTGTTTTGCGTTACTAATTAAACATTTTTTAAATAATTGTTATCCTTTTTTCAGTGTCCAAGAACTACTTCCAGAATCGCGAGTTCTCGTTCACACTCAAAGATGACATCTATGTTCGGTATCAATCGTTCAGCACCCAGAGTGATCTGGAGAAGGAGATGCAGAAAATGAATCCACATAAGATTGACATTGGTGCAGTTTACAGCCACAGGGTGAGCTTTTGTGTACCAAGCTGTCAGATGTGTAAACACCACATCCTGATTTCGTGCACATACAATGGTCATGTATTTATAGCTGAAATATGGAAACCTTGTTTTTGTGCCCAACAGCCCAGTCAACACAATACAGTGAAGTCTGGAACCTTCCAGGCTCTGGAGAAGGAGCTGGTTTTTGATATTGACATGACAGACTATGATGATGTCAGAAGCTGCTGCAGGTACCTTTCGGCGTTTTTTTTTGTTTGATCTTTCTTGTTTCCAGCAGTAGAATTTGCTATAGTTACAATGTGCTCGAATGATTTTTATTTAGTGCTGCAGATATTTGCTGTAAGTGCTGGACTCTGATGACCATTGCCATTCGTATTCTGGACCGGGCACTGAGAGGTAAGGACGCAAGAGACAAAGAGCTAAGGAACTGTTTATAACTCTAAGTCACCTTATCATTAAATAAAGCTGAGAATAATATTTGTTACACAGCACAGACTTATATTCATAATGTATTAATCAGAACAAAATCAGCCTGCTCTATAGTCTTACTCATAGTTCATTAAAAATACTAAATAGAAAACAAGATTCGACTCCAAACAGCTAGAGTAGGCTACTGCATGGAAGAGCAGCTTCACATGTTGCTCATTTGTTGTTGTGGAACAGAGGACTTTGGCTTCCAGCACCTCCTGTGGGTTTACTCGGGCAGGAGAGGAGTGCATTGCTGGGTTTGTGACGAAGCCGCCAGGAAGCTGTCAGTGGCGGCTCGTTCGGCTGTGGCCGAGTACCTCAGCTTAGTAAAGGTAAGTTTGACTTTTCTCTTTATATCTTTTTAGAAACTTTAAAAAACTATTCTAAGAAATTGAAAATAAAAAGAATCCCTTGAATTTTGCTCACTGATAGAAATCCATGTTTTTGTGTATGGCAATTCAAAAATAGAACGATCACAGCAAGTCTAGAATCCTACATATACATCACATATCTATAGACTTTTTATTAAAAATCATTTACTCACATGCACTGATATTACATACACACACCAAACATGATACAGAAGATTACTACTAATTTCTTAATACTAATGTTGGGCCTTCAGTTGTTCTCGTCTCACTCGTGTAAATTTGGACATACACTATACAGACAAAAGTATTGGGACACCTGATTTTTCCAGCCATATGTGTTTCCAAACTGTTCTCGCAAAGCTGAAGGCACCCCGTTGTACAGGGTGTCTTTGGATGCAGTAGCATGAAATTGTTTCTTTACTTAAACAATGAGACCCAAAACTGTTCCAGCATGATATTGCCCCTGTGCCCAAAGCAAACTCCATGAAGATATACTTTGCATGGGTTGGAATGGAAGATCTCCTGCCATAGAGCTCTGACCTCGACCCTATTGAATACCATTGGGATTAATTGGGATGCTGACTGCACCCCAGGCCTCCTCACTCCACCATCAGTACATGCCTATAGTAACACCCCTGTGTCTGATTGAGCACAAAGTAGAGTGGAGAAATTTATTAGAGGACTAAATGTGGAATGCGATGCTCAAAAAGCAAATACCATACTTATAACCAGGTGACTGCGAAATGTTTGCAATATAATGTAAGTAAATTAAATAATGCAAAACCCCAAAACAAGTTCATGACATAACTCAAATGAAGAATCTTTGACTAGACAAGCAACCTATTTATCCCATTAATTGAAATGCTTCTAGTGTGTTCTTGTTTATACAGTAGATGACGGGGTCTAACCAAATCTTTCTATATATTTTAGGTTTGTTAAATTACCATGAATCTCTGTTTTCTATAATCATATCATTTACAAATCCTTTTTGTTCTATTGTCCTTTAATAATAAGATTATATTTTATGAACATTGTACCAAAAGCCTTGTGTATTTATGCATTTAGGGTGGGGAGGAGACGGTGAAGAAAGTAGTGCTGTCAGACCCCATTCACCCATTCATCAGGTGACGTATCAAACATATGCATCATTAAAGAAACCAGTAATCACAGTACATTCTTACACTTCTCATACTGGTTTAGATATTTTAACTGTTAGATGTATTGATTCAGCCCCCTGAATTTATTGTGTCTAATACTTCTGTTCTTTTATACAGCCAGTCTCTTGTTGTCGTGGAGCACTACTTCCCCCAGTACGCAATCGATGGACAGGACCTGATGGGCAGCAAAGCAAGTGTTGACAAAGTGCTCAGCTTGTTACCTGAAGATATCCTTTATATCAGGCTTTGTGTTTCAACTCCATATATTTCTGAAGTAAAACTAGCCCTGAACAGAGTTTTCTTTTACATTGAATGCACATATCAGAAAGGAGCTATTAAACACTTATGAGACTGAGAAGAATCCGATGAAGCGCTGGGACCACCTACAATCCGTAGTGCATCAGAAAAGGGTAAATCGGAGAGTGGAACAATCCCTTTGCATTTGTTGTAATTGAGATCAGTGATAATCAACTGATAATTACTTTTTTTTTTAAGTACAAAATGTTAGAATAACGTAATTTCTTGTTTGTGAGATTTCTGCTTTGTTACATGATGTACAGTACATAGATTTCTTAAATTGGAGGTGTGTTTTTGTGGAACAGACTATCAGTAAGAAGGGGCCGCAGCACATCGATAAGGAGATCATGCTGCAGTACTGTTACCCACGCTTGGATGTTAATGTCAGTAAAGGAGTCAACCATTTACTGAAAAGTCCATTTAGTGTTCATCCTAAAACAGGTGAGAAAATCGTAACTCTTTATGAAGAGTAAAGGTGTGGGTGTGGGTGTGTGTGTGTTTGTGTGTGTGTGTGTGTGTTCGGATCGAATTGTTAAGGATTTCGACTACTTCAGGAGTTTTGTTTTCTAACTTAGTTGGTTCTATATATTTTTTTTAATCTAAACAATTTCTAATTAAAATGTATGTTAATGTATGCTTCATATCTGCATATCATACTCATCACTGACAAAGTAAAAAAGTAATTTCTCAAAAACTTTTTTGTTGGGTTTTACTTAAACTCTGTGTTGATTTAACAAAGGATTCAGAACCGTTTTAGTATTTAAATGATGGTACGTTATTCCTTTATCACGTTATTGTTGTGTGCACTTCAGGTAGGATTTCTGTACCAATTGACTTGAAAAATCTGGACAAATTTGACCCGTTTGAGGTTCCTACAATCAGGTATGTATTTGTATCTTTATCTATTTTTAATAAAATAAAAAAAAAAAAAAAAAATAATAATCAATTATATACTATCCCATATATTGCTGAAACATGAGAGGTGTACTCACTTTTGGGAGATTGTGTGTGTGTATACACATATATATATATATATATATATATATATATATATATATATATATATATATATATATATATATATATATATATAATTACATACACGCGGTATCTCCCAAAAGTGAGTACACCTCTCATGTTTTAGCCACAACTTTATTATCTCTTCTTCAGCGACAATACTATAGAAATGTTACTTGGATATATTTTACAGTAGTCAATGTGCAGCTTGTATTGCAGTACGGTTTTAATGTCCTCTGAAAATAATTCAACATATAGTCATTATTGTCAAAATAACTGACAACAAAAGTGAGCACACACTAAGTGAACATGTCAATATTTTGTGTGAGCACCATTGTTATGCAGCACTGCCTTAATCCTCCTGTGCATGGAATTCACCAGAGCTGCACAGGTTGTTGCTGGGATCCTCTTCCATTCCTCCATAATGACATCACAGAGCTGCCGGATGTTAGACATATGGTGCTTCTCCACCTTCTGCTTAATGATGCTCCACAGGTGCTCAATAGGGTTCAGGTCTGGAGACATACTTGGCCACTCCATCACCTTCACCTTCAGCAAGACAGTTGTCATCTTGGCAGTGGCAGTGTGCTTGGGGTCGTTATTATGTTGCAAAACTGAGTTAATGATGGGAGGGCGTCATGTTCAGCTTCAGAATGTCAGTACATGTTGGAATCCGTTTCCCTCAATGAACCACAGCTCCCCAGTACCAGCAGCACTCCACCATACTTTACTTAAGGCAAGACTTCTTGGAATTCCTTATCAGGGCGTCTCCACACATGCTTGACACCATCTAAGCCAAACAAGTTTATCTTTATCCATAGTACATGATTCCAGTAATTCATGCTCTTGGACAGGTTGTCTTCAGCAAACTGTTTTACGGGCTTCCTTGTGAGCCAGCTTCAGAAGAGGCTTCCTTCTGGGCAGACCTTCTGCTTCTGTAACCTCTAAAGCAATGCTGCTGCACTTATGCAGCTGTTTATTTTTTTGAAGCTGCTTCTTTAACTGACACACAGCACAAGGACTCAACTTCTTTGATGGACCCTTGTGAGGCCTGTAGGTCAGAGCAAAAATTCTTTCAAAGAGTTCTTTGCCATGCAGTGCCATGTTGCACATTCAGTGGTCAGTATGAGAGAATTGTACACAAAGCACCACATTTTATCTGCTCTAATACAAGATACACAAATGTGTATGGTTCTGTCAAGCAGACAAAAACATGAACATGATGAATAAGACATGTCTTTGGTTACACGACAGCTGTTATTTCATCACAGTTATTTAGACAATAATAGTTGTATGTTGAGTTATTTTCAGGGGACAGTTAATCTATACTGCTATACGAGCTGCACAATGACTATGAATATATCCAAGTTTCATTTCTATAGTATTGTCCCTTAGAAGACACATTTCCAGGTCTTACTGTATGCTCTCTATGTGTGCAGCCTTATTTGTGAAGAGCTGGACAAACCTCTAACTGCTGACGAGGAGGAGGAAATGAAAGATAAAGAAAATGAAACAGAACCTGGTGAACGGCGCAAAATCCGAGGTAGGCACAACCATGCACTGAATGTTTTTATTGAACATGAATATTTAACACTTAAAAGTTAATCTATATTTCAGATACAGATTTTGCTGTGTCACATAGATGGTTATGGATTATATTTTTTTCTTCAGATTACAAGCACACTAGTCTGGCTAAGTATGTGAAGCTGTTCGATCAGTTTCTGGACATTATGGCTCGGTGTAGAAAAGGAGAGATGTTGAAGAAAAGCGGTATGTTCTTGAGATACATCATTTCTGTATAGTGTAGTACTTGGCATAAAAATCTGGTCGGCATGTTTTTTGAAGTTTATGACCTGAGAAAGTGCATATTTCTTTTGGCAGATGTTCAGAAGGAGTTTTAATGACTCGGTAATGGCACAAAACAAACGTCGGTGCTCAACTAAGGGATCAGAACTGACTGCATTACTGGATTGGTTTTTTACAACAGAAAATAAATTGAACCAGTTTGTTAGAAAGAACATTCGGATGTTTTTTATATTCTTGAATGTTTGACCTAACTGTAGTGTTCTGAAAACAGAAGGGCACCTTTTTATATTTAAAATTTGATCCCTGAAAAGATTTTGTACTGTAGATAACTGGTCTGATCTGTTGTAATGTCTTTAATGTTTCACCAAGAACTAATAAAACGTATTGTATATAATTTGCTAGCACACATGGAGGAAATGGATCTTTTAATATTGAATGAATAATCACCTTGCAAAAATGAACAGTTTATTTCCAAGGTTGTCACTCACAGACTTACTACAAACATAAACTCCTAGTGAATTGTTTTATAAGACACATTGAATTCACATTCCCTTCTTGTCACACAGTCTTTATCTCAGTCACTTATTTGGCCATATCAATGAGACTCTGTAGTGATGTAGGGACCCAGGTCTTTTTCCCCTGGACGAACACAACACCTCTCTCCACATAGATAATGATTCTGCCAAATGTATACAGTTGCTTGCCCATGTGCCGCTTGCCTACTAAAGGCATGAAAACAATGCCATTTTCTTCTGCTTTGGCCTGGATCAGGTCTTTAAAGTTGGTGGGCATAGAGGCTGAAATAGGGCCAGTGACAGGCAGGCGTGGAACGCTGCTTTCTGCCTCACGCTGCGGTGCTGCTGGTGGTTCGTATTGGAAATCTTTCCTCCTTTCTGTCTGGGTCAGATATGCAATGTTTTCTTTTGCTCCTGGCTGCATGTAGCCCCCTGTGGAACAGAGAACATGAGAAAGTCAAAGTCTGTTAGTTTAGGGTGTACATGTCAGTAATGAGGTTGCCAAATATGATTTATGTGAGAGAGGCAAACAGAGCATATTACTTCTCTGTGTTCCTCCATGATTAATGGATACAGCTTTACATATTTAAGTTTCTAATAAAGACTTCCATTCATTTTATTTCTAATTTGTAAATTAAGTCTCCCTATGAAATGTTACATATGGTAATTACTGTTGGCTTTAAACCCTAAACAACAAACAAACAGAAACAACAGACTAGCACTTATTAGAACTATTAATGGAACAGCCATTTTATAAGATGTTTGGACTAAATTGGGACCAGGATCCCACATGGCTAAATAAAAAATAAAGTGGTTTTATACTCATGCACCCATATAAAATAATCATCTTTGGTTTAGAGACAGAGAGAGAGAAATTTACCGAGTCCAGAGGCTACAGCTCTGTTCATAATGTCCAAAGCTTCGTTCAGCTTCTCTTTTATAAGAGGCTGACTGAGCAGTTGCTCTGACAGCATGCCCTTCCATCCCAGATACCACTTAGTGATCTCCTCATAGTTAGGATTGTTACTCAGCCAAGAACACAACACCTGTAACAAATACAATTATAAATAAACTGATTATGTATGTATTAACATAATACAAGTAGCATTTTTATGCTGGTTTGGCTTTTAATTTTCTAAAACTCACTATGTTTTTCCATTTTTGTTTTCTTTTTTAACTACTAAGTTGTCATTTTGTTTAAAAAAAAAAAAAAAAAAAAAGCCATCATAGTGAAAACTTTTCACATAACAGATATAATAATTTCTAAGAAATAAAATACCTGGACCTACCTGTAGCCATTTGTTAAAAAAGTGCTTGTCAAGTAATCCGACCATACTGGAGAGAGACAGCATGCCTTCCCAGTCCATCACCCAGTTGAACGGGTCAATCAGCTGCTGATGTGGGTTCACCACCAGCTCCCCTAGACAGAGAGCTGCAACACACCAACACACGCACATTAAGATGTAAACTCATTCGCATTGGAGAACAATTCAAAAACATATTTGCATCAGCATTATGAAAATGTGGCTGGGAAAAATTCGCAGGTTGACCAAAACACATACCCAACTTAGGAACAATGTTTTTGACCATGAAGGCCTCCCAGGCTCCAGGGGTGAAGACTTCTTTCCAAGGTTGCAGGATGAGTCGGGCTGAAGCGTCGTTGGGGTGCCAGCGCTGTAGAGCGTTTGCTAACTTGTTGCGTATAGGTGGGTACAGTGGCTCTAAGCGCATCTGCATCTGAGGCAACCATGGATGGATCCATGAATGGATGGGTACCGTGTCTGTCAGTGGGTTCCAGTTATCAACCTGAGAAGCCAGAATAATACATCACCCAGTATTTAGGTTTGTTAACCATTTTTAAGATGCTCCCAATTAATATAACTACAAAGCAGCCTTATATGATACATTGATATTGTACTGTATTTTAAAGAACTGATTTTATCATGTAAAACAATGATTTACCATTTTAATTCTTATTATGCAGACATGTGACTTGACAATAAAATCAACAGTAAATGCAAGTGACCTCTTTCTGTAGCCGTGGAAAGATTAGCTGCTCCAGCACGTAGTCGAGGATCCAGATAGGAAGCACAGGGGCCCAGCAATCCACAAGATCCACCATTGGACCAACATTTCTGGGCTGCCACTGTGCCACACAGTTCCTCAGCACTGGAACCCAGACTTCCCATATCAACCTACAGACAGACCCCCAAATTGTTAAATAGTAAACAAATGGCATGTAGAAATCCTTACATATTCATATAATGTTCACTTCAAAATAAGCAAATAAAATGAATGATAAACAGAGAATTCATTTTTGAATTAATTAAGACTTTATATGGGGGAAAATAGTTATATATATATATATATTTTTTTTTTGTATGTTTAGTATATTTACTTATTTAGAATGTACCAATACAATTTATTTTTTTTTATATAAAAACTGACTGCAGTAGGGTTCACCTGTGGTAAGGGTCCATATGGTTGGAGTCAGGTACACTATGTTGAAGTTGTGTACCCTCTAGAATGGCCCGCCACTGACCTACCTCCTCTAAACCATATGAACAGTCCTATACAAAAACAAATATAACTAGATATTAGAAACCAAAAAAGCACACAGAAATACTTTATCTTTGTAACAGGCATGCATTTTCACCTTCAGTGGGTCCCAGTTTCTAAGTTTCTCATTCAGTAGTGGATGCACCACAGAAACGGCGAGATCGGCCAGCCCCATGCTCTTGTACTCATTGTAGAAGTGCGTCTGCATCTGCTGGAAGACCTGGACGCCCTCTTCGAGAGAGAGTGGAGGGTTGCCTCCTTCTCCAGCTGTTTCCAGACGCTCCACTAGCTCCAGCACCTGCTCTAGTCGCTCCACTGCTTGACTTTCCTCACATAGCCGTTCCTGCAAAGTCGTGCTTTCATGCTGTAGAGACACCACTGTGTCCCTCTCATGCTGAAGACGCCGACAGCTCTGCACAAAGAATAACCAGTACACACCAGTCACAAAGGTGTCTTTAATAAACATAACATTTTTAAAACGATTCAACCACAGTACTGTTCAACACCTAGTGCATAGTAAAAGAAATGCATAAGCAATGCAAAAAAAAAAAAAAGAAGGCATTGAAAGCGTGTCATCTATCATCTGCTGTTCGAAAGGTTGCACGACGTGTCTGCGCAGTGTGTTTATGAAGGGCACTGAGAATCCCCCTAGTGGTGAAGCGTGGAAACACAACCGAAGGAGACCGCTTTCCTACACCTTTTTGCTTATTACATGTAGGTTCTCCTACTGTAATAGTGCATTAGTATTTAATTGTTTGTTTTACTTATATTTTGTTACATTATGTCTGTACTTTCTCCTGCACTGGAAGCTCCTGTCGCCAAGTCAAATTCCTTGAGTGTGTAAAGCTATACTTGGTAATAAAGCTATTTCTGATTTTAATACTTAAATGTGTGTAACTCAGAAAATAGAATAGAAATGAATAACTTTGGCCTTTGAAACTATTTAAAACCTTAATAGTGGTTTAATTTTTGGAAGAATCTTAAAGTCCACCTGTAGAATATCCTGCTCAGTGAGCTCGATGAGCAGCTTGAGGTTGTGTTCGAGTTCAGGCAGAGCAAATCCGGAGCTTTTCTGCATTTGTGCACTTGCACTCATCGGAGCCTCCTCAGGAATGCTGTGCTTTTGACTCATCTGACTGTAACTGTAGTAGACCTTCTGCTCCCGGCCCGTCATATCTATTACCTTAAAAAAAAAATTGGTGTATAAAAAAAATAAAAAAATAAAAAAATGTTCTTGAGATTAAACCATTTTGTTGTTATTACCAGTTTATTATTTTACCGACCTTGACTTGTGCTAGTTCTCCAGCTGGTTGGCACATGTTTTTGTTGGAGATTTTTCCATGAGCTTTGAGTTCCTCCACAGATTTGAAGGAGTATTTAGGCTTTTTCTTTCCTGCCCCAGGCTCCTTCCTCCATTGCCCTAATTCCCTCTGAAACTCCTGCAGGTAAAATGCAAGAAAGATAAATACATACTGCCAAGAAGCACTATGCTGTAAGTTCACATCAAATCAAATAACATTTTATTTGTCACATACAAACAGAGTACGACAGGCAGTGAAATGCTTTTTACAACGGTCCAGCATGAGGGAATAGGATGGGGAGAAAAATAAATCAAGAAAAAAAGAAGGCAGATAAATAAAGAGTATAAACTATATAAAATATGAAATATGTAAAATCTATATATGCGAAAAAAAAGTGTATATACGAAGATGCTTTTGACAGTATACAGTAAAACAGTAGAAATTAAAGGTGGTTTGTGATTGTCCTTAAAGTGACTGTATGTGGTATGGTGTGGTAAAAAGTGCACTGTGCTGTGCAAGTCCAGAGATTAAAGTGATTAAAGTGTCGAAACATAGTTTACCTTAGAAAGATTTGAGTACAAGAATAAATGTTTCATTCCTGAGAACCAACATGGTGATTAAACCCAAACCTCTAAATTAAACTTACCTTCTCTTCTTCTTCCTCTGAGTCCACAACTGGAAAGTCCTGAATTGACTGCTGAGTCCTCTCAGTCCCATAAGCCCCCACTGCTCCTTTTCCCTTACGTACTTTAGCCTCAATTGGGTTTACAATACCTGCAAAAGCATCCACAAGTCAGGACACAGACTAATTACAGATTAAATTACATTCAGTAATTCAGGACTAAAACAGAAAAACACAATACCCTGTGCATTTTTCCCGAGGCCTTTTCCCGGGATGTAGCCCATCTTCTGTAGAAGTTTCTGGCCAATTCCTCGTGTGTGTTTTTCCCAGGTACCAATGTCCTGTCCTGGTCGGATATTGCCTGCAAATGTCTTCTGGGAGGTTTTAAAATTCCCACCCTGTACACATTTTTGAGGGAGGGGAAAAAAATTAAAATCACAATTGAGTACCTAACTATTCATTTGAACCCGAACATTAAATTGTATCATTTGAATTCATATAACATGCATCTGTTACTGCTGTCGGATGTCACTAGAATGTGGTTATACTAATACTAATAGAATTTTTAGTTTCTTTGGCTGAGTCACAATGTATGTAAAAATTTAATCAAAACATTTCCTAAAACAATTGTGAATGATTTAATTCAGTATACCGTTTGCAACTTTCTGGGTGCCGTAGCACGAGGTGGTGGTGGTGGTGCTGCTGCTTCTCCATCTTCATCAGAGTCATCCAAGTCATGTTGCTCCCTTTCCTCCTCAGCCGCAGTCTTCCTCAGACCGCCACTTACAAAGTTCACGGGTGCCGTGTAGTCTTTTGCTCTATACCGTTTTACACACATAGAAAAAACTCAAGATCAGTTCAGTCCTGGCTAACAACAAACAAACAAAAAAGATACAATAATGACCGTGACTTCAAGAGAGCAGCAATTCCATTGAGGTAAATTAAACATCCCAGGAAGTACACCTGATGTGTCAGTCATGCAACTATCTCAATACCAGCTCAAAATTGTTAACAAACCCAAACCAAAGAAATGGCAGTGATATGGGCCCTTCTATAGGAAGAATCAACTGCAGAACAGCAGTGTAAATAGGCTTTACCTCTTGCCTCCAAAGCTCGGTCTCTCATCGTCTGAATCATGTTCAGCCCATATACCATATGTAGCCTCCTCTTTGGTCTGCCTATGACGACGTCTGTCTGGATTAAACTCATTAGCCAAGTCCCATTCAGAAATCTCAAACTTCTCGATTTCGACTCCGTCCTCATTTTCATCGTCTCCCCTTCGCCCATACAGATGGGACATCGACATAATTCTGTAGGAATGAATGCGATATAACTGAACACATAGTGCTTAATGTATGTGTGTGTGTGTGTGTGTGTGTGTGTTTTATTGCAGTGTATTGTATTGTAGTAAGGAAACAAATTACTACGTTGAAAAGAAATTCATTTTACTCAGCTAATAGCTGGTTGCAATAGAGACATATAAGAGTAACGTTGTTTAAGAATTAGCAAACTCCATAATAAGGCATGTCGCTTGATGTGGCGAACACGACGCAATAACCCTCTCTTTGCACCACATAACGAAATAATGAAACATAAAACTCACCTTATTCAAATTGACCCTCTTCAGCAGGCCGCTAACTACTAACGCGTTTGCTAGCAATGACGCGGCTTCCTGTTGATGTCACTGTGAACCGGAAAAACAATGTTGATGTGAACGTGACGCAAAGGTCAAGCGCTCTCTCTCTCAGCCATCTTGGACCCCGAGCTCAAACCTAGTAAGTGATTCTGTGTTCAATCTTCTGCCATCCAGCCTTTACAGACGCTTTTGTCGGGTCTTATCCTCCCCGCGTTGTTGCTTTAAAAGTCTTCTGCCATAAGTGGTAAATATTTCTCCGAAAAAAAACGTCGCCATGTTGTTAAATCTCATTAATCTCTCCGACACACAGTTCAAAATGGGCGAGATGTACCAGTGGCCTGTCTGCTTACTTGCCTTGCTTATGTTTGCGGCTTAGTTTCTTCCTTTCCAATGATTTTTAAGTGTTTCTTTTTGTGTTTGATGGTTTTTCTGTGTATGAGTTCATCGTGTGTATGTAAGCAGACACTTTATAAAGCTGTACAGGGTTCACATGCTGAAGCCCCGACATGTTCCTTTTCACCGCACTGTTCCAGAGCAGCGCAGCTTCCGCCGGCAGAGCCCGAACTGTAGCCTCTATACACCGCGTACACGCTACCTGCTGAAGCTAAACAGTCTCACGCGTTGTTTCAGCTCGCTTTTTTCCACCTGGATGAACAAATGTTTGGGTTTTAAATGTTTTCTTCTCTGACTTCATTGTTTCTTTCAACTGCCTGGAGATAAACGACCTGGCTGAAGAAACTGATCCCACACACAGACACGCGCGCGCGCTATAACAGCAGTTATTTTTAAACACGAAAATATATCTAAACTGTTTAATCTTTAAAATGATTAGTTTATTGTTCAGTATTTTACTAATATTAAATCATGTGCACTTTCAACACGTTTTTTTTATAGTGCAACACCTGAACTTAGACCTTTTTTTACGAATATAAACTCTTGGTTTGCTTTTTCCCCTTATTGATTTATTAATTTATTCAAATATCACATTTGATCATGCTTTTTTTGTTAAGTGTTGTACCTGTAATCATTGTAACAGTTTTGCATGTCATAGGAATAACTAAACATTTCATTGCGATTCCTTTTGTATTTTTTCTATATTGTGGTTATATAAAGGAAACTGAGACCTGTTCCAGAATGACACTTGAGAACTATGTAAGGAACCAGGCTCATGGGATATCTATGGGTGGAACTTGAATCCGCCTTTCAAGTTGTTGGTGTTGCTAAAATTCAGATAAACAGTCAAAAAATACACCTTATTAGATGTTTGCTATATATTTATACACCTGTGTCTGCTTTGCTGTAAAGAAGATAAGCACTTTCAAATGGTTTTCATACACAAGACATGATGGACTTGTATCTAATACGTTGCTCATTTTGTTTCTGTCGTTGCAGCTAATAATGCCAGGTGAAGCCACAGAAACTGTCCCAGTGACAGAGCAGGAGATGCAGCAGCCCCAAGCGGAGACGGGTTTGTAGAAAATATATTTAATGCCAAACACTGATAAAGGGGGTCCCGGAGCTCATATGTTGAGTCTTGTTATATTTGTTGTAAAATCTGATTTGAAATATGAAAGGAAAGCAAAAAAAATATGCAGAGGCCACCTGCTTCTGACACTCTTGTAATATTTAAACCCCACCCCCCACCCAGCTGTTGTGTCCTCCATGCAGCATGGTGAGCTGTATGTCTCTTTAGGTTGCATTTTTATTGTTTTGATAAATTTAGATTTAGATAGATTTTATGTTTTGATAAATTTAGATTCAAAGTTTTGTGATTGCAAATGTGATCTGGGACCTCTGGATTTAGCAGTGTTTGGTGTCTTTCACTTGCATGAGATTTTGTAAGGGTTTTTTTTAAAGCATGTGTTTAGTTGCATGGGATATCTATAGTACAAACATGCAGAAAAACTCATGTGGTGTATGTCTGACACAAACAGCAGAGCATTAATGTTGAGTTGGTTACATAACTGTTATGCAAACTTTCAGCTTTTTCTGTTTTAATAGATACTGTTAATTTGTAGAATTTAGTCAGTCTTCTTTCTTTTTTCAGACCCCCTCTAGGGGTCGCCACAGCGGATAGTAATTGCTACAAAGAAAAAAAGTAGGAAAATTGACATAGATACATATTTGGCCTAATTTTTATTTATATATATATATATATATATATATATATATATATATATATATATATATATATATATATATACACACACACACACACACACACACACACACACACACACACACACAGTGGTGTGAAAGTGTTTTCCCCCTTAATTTCCTTTTTTTTTTTTTTTTTTGGGCATGTTTGTCACACTTAAATTTTTCAGATCAAACTGATTTAAATATTAGTAAAAGATAACTCGTGAACACAACGTGCAGTTTTTAAATGAAGGTTATTATTGAGGGAAAATAAAATCCAAAACTTCATGGGCCTGTGTGACAGTGTTTGCCCCCTGTTAAAATTGTGGTTTCACACCTGAGTTAAATTTCTCTAGCCACACACAGGCCTGATTACTGCCACACCTGTACACAATCAAGAAATCTTTCAGATAGGACCTGCATAACAAAGTGAAGCTTGATTGCAGTTGTTGCTGCCAAGGGTGGCCCAACCAGTTATTAGGTTTAGGGGGCAAATACTTTTTCACACAGGGCCATCTAGTTTTAGATTTTGTTTTCCCTCAATAATTAAAACTGCATGTTGGGTTCATTTGTGTTATATTTTACTAATATTTAAATTAGTTTGATCTGAAACATTAAAGTGTGGGAAAAATGCAAAAAAATAAATCAGTTAACAGAAATCAAAACACTTTTTCACATCAATATATTATTCTATGTATCTATCGATCTATAACTAATTTGTAAAAGGAAAAACGGTGCATATGCACGAGGACAATAAAATTAAGTAATGCAATACATAAATTATTTGGCTGTATGCATATGTATTTATGTAATGAGTGATCCTTATTACCCAACCACAGCTGATCAGCACAAAACTTATTGAGTATTGCTGCTAAATTCCAAAGCTGTTATCCATATTTTATGGCATCTAGGACCTCTGCTACCTTTGAGCACGGACTGTTGTGGGGTAGGGGATTTTAGGGAAAGGACAGGAGTGTTAGCCTAGGATAATGCTAGAAGGTTTTTGATGTTTTAAGTGATAAGCCACCATAACTGTTCATTGGCAGTGTCAGGATTCATAATTCTGAGTTACACTGGATTTTCTGGGTAAGGTAGATCAGTCAAGCCATGCAGAACGTTACCACACCCTCCTCATTTTGGTGGTTAAGCTTCTAGGTCTGTAGTGCTTTTTTAGTGTTTAAGCCACACATGCACTCACCCACTTCTCTAGAGTGTAATGAGGAATGAGAACCAGAATTCAGTGCAGTGAGTTGTTTTATTTATTTATTTATTTATTTATTTATTTATTTTTGTAAACTGCAACCTTCATATTCTCATCATAATCTACTATAGTATTGTTTTGCTGAGTAATCTCTTTTTGCAGTGCCATTGTCTGGCATCTGAAGAACAGTTGCTCTGCCTTTAAAAAACAAGTGTCTATTTGCGGTCTTTATTTTAGAAGCTACACTTGTGCGCATGCATCACTGTCGTTCAGATTGTGACGCTCAACACAACTTCTAGTTCTTTGGAATCTCTTTACCTGTCAGTGTCTATTTAATAACACACAGTTAAAAAGTGCCTCTCAATTGAACTTTTTTCCATACTTCTTTTTTCTTTCTAGTTTACTGAAGGTTATCTGAAAAAGTGCTTTTTCTTGCAAATGGTCATCTTTTAAACGTTTTTCTGTATTTACTGTTATTTTCCTTTATCAGCTACAATACATTTTTTTTGTCAACAAACATGAGTATGCACCTGCTTCAGACGCCACCTGTGTGCTTGTGTACTACTTATGCTTGCATATGTCGCACTGTGAAAAATGGAAACATGCGATTTTAAGGCTAATTCGTTATGGTCGTGACTTACATTTAGACTCTGTTTGCTGTCCAATAAACACGTCGACCGCGTTTTTAGTTAAAAAGCTGATCATCTTTCTGAGGTTTGGAGTTATTTGGAATTTGGAGGTATTTAATGTATGAATGTTTGCTTTGAGTGCGTGATGCAAACCGAAGTTCTCCAGCTCCACAATTCCATGTGTGTTTAGCTGCCACAGTTTAACAAGCAGTGTGATGTCTGAGTTTTCTCAATCTCAATTCTCAACCAGTTTTGAAATCCTCCGCATGTTTTAACACCGTTTGCGTGAGGTGTGTGAAGAGGTCTGCCCTTTCCCTAACCTGCATGGATATGGATTTGTCCATGCACTTTTGTGACGTATCCAAAATCAACTTAAGTACATTTTCTCCTCAGCTGCTGCTGCTTCAGTTCCTGCTGGTCCTCAGCCAAAGGCTAAAGGGGCTAAGGCTGGCTCATCTCCACACACTGCTCCCAAACCTGTTCCAGTGGGGCGCCGGAAGCGTTCCTCGCTTTCCGCTTCTTCCTCTTCTCCCACTTCACCCAAATCAGCTTCTGCCCCTCGAGCAACCCCCCCTTGCTCTCCACTAGCATCTCCTTTGCCTCGTTCCGAAGGTGCAGGGAAACCTGAAACAACTGTTCCTAAAGTTGTGAAGGCTAGTAAACAAGCAAAACCCAAGAAAACCGATTTTAAAGTTGCTGAAATGGCAAATGATTCCCCAGCTCCTCCCAAAGTAGCCACGGTACCAGTAGAGGGTGTAGCTGTAGTTTCTGCTAGTGCAGCTCCAGTGGAGGCAAAGCCAGTGAAAGATGCAGCTGCTGCACCAGTGAAAGCTGATGCACCTGCCAAAGATGTCCCAGCTTCAGTGGAGGCAAAACCAGTAAAAAATGAATCTGCTACTTCAGCTCCAGTAGAGGCAAAACAAGTGAAAGGTGCAGGCCCTGCAGCTGCATCTTCTGCTTCTCCAGTGAAGGCAAAACAGGGGAAAAGTGCAGCAGCTGCACCCACATCTGCTAAAGATGCCCCAGCTCAAATAGAAGCAAAGCCAATGAATAATGAATCGGCTTCCTTAGCTCCGAAAGAGGCTAAACTAGTAAAAGGTGCAGACCCTGCTTCTCCAGTGAAGGCAAAACAGGGAAAGAGTGCAGCAGCTGCACCAGTGAAAGTTGATGCACCTGCACCCAAATCTCCTAAAGATGCCCCAGCTCAAATAGAAGCAAAATCAGGGAATAATGAATTGGCTTCCTTAGCTCCCATAGAGGCTAAACTAGTAAAAGGTGCAGACCTTGCATCTCCAGTGAAGGCAAAACAGGAGAAGGGTGTTGCAGCTGCAGCAGTTAAAATTGAAGCCCCTGCACCTACAAATGCTAAAGATGCCCCAGCTCAAATAGATGCAAAAGCAGAGAAAGTTAAAGCAACAACCTCAACTTCAGTGGAGGTGAAACCAATGAAAGGTGCAGGCCCTCCAGCAGCTACTCCTGAAAGTATTGTTGCTGCTCCAGGGAAGGCAAAACAAGGTAAAGGTGCAGCAGCCTCTCCAGTGAAAACTGAAGCGCCCACCTTGCCTAAAGATGCTGTTCCAGCTCCAGTGGAGCCAAAACCAGTGAAGAGTGAAGTAGCTGCCTCAACTCCAGTTGATGTAAAGCAGGTGAAAGGTGTTGTACCTGCACCAGCCACTTCTGAAGCAGCTGTCCCTGCTGCAGTAAGTGCAAAACCATTAGAGGGTGTAGCACCTACTCTAATCTCACCTAAAGCTTCTGTAACTCCTGAGCCTTTCAAAGTAGTTTCCAAGTCAGCTGTCAAAGCACCCAAATCATATTCTGAAGTTGTGGCATGTAGCCTACCCAAAGTGGCAGAAATGCCAAAGATTGCTCATGAGGCCCCAGTAGCAACTAAGGAATCAGAAGTCCCAAAGGCACCTGCAGTTGCTACGGAAACCCTTAAGAGTGCTGAAGTGCCCAAAGTTGATTCTCCGAAGGTTCAGCCTGTGCCTTCCTCGGCTCCAGTGCAAAAAGCAAAGGCAGCAGCTCCAGCTGCTGCTTCAAAGGGAAATGCAGAGGCCCCCAAGAAGAAACCAAACGTTGCTCCATCTGCTGTTCTGGTAGCAACCCCTCAATCTTCCATTTCACCTCTGGAGGCGGAGGATGACCTCCCTCCACTTATTCCACCGGAAAAGCCAACCACAATGCCTCTTTTTCAACCCCAACCTGTGGCCGAGGCTCCACCTAAAGTAGATCCTGCTTTTAAAGCTGCCATGCCACCTGCTGTTCCCAAAGCCAGTGTAACACCTGCTAAATCTCAGCCTGACCCTACACCAGTAAAAGCCCCATCCAAACTGGAACCAGTAATCAAGAATGACAAGGGTATTTCTGTCTGTCTTTATGTGCCTTTTCCTGATCTGTGGGTTTGAATTACTTCTTTTATTTCATTTAATCGTGTGTTTTGCAGTAAAATTTGTGGAACGTTTACTGTGGTGAGCAGTTACCAATTGAGCAGCTATAATGTAATTTTCTGTAAAGCTGCTTTGAGACAATGTCTGTTGTGAAAAGCGCTATACAAAATAGACTTGACTTGACTAATGTGCCTATGAAGAGGCAAACAGTCTATTATCTATTTGGTTAGAAAAAAAAGGAGTGTCCTAAAGTCGTTGCTGTGCTAAATATTTTAAGACAACCATGCTTGGTTTGTTTTGTTTTTTTTTTTTGTAATTTTTTCGAGGTTAACTCTCGCATACGATGCACTTTAGTACCAATTTATAACACCCTTGGCAGAGCAGAAGTACCAAGTCAGGTTTTCAGCGGTGTTGGCAGGGCAGACAGTCTTGTAATAACTTTATTTTTTGGAACCTAAAGTAAGTTGATTTCTGTAGAAAGTAGCATCCCTTTTTTTTTTTTTTTTAAATCACAAATATATTATGTACTTGTAATCTTAATCTGTAGCATCTTCTAGACCATAGAATATTCCATAGGTTATATTGTTTTAATAGATTTTAGGTTAAATGCTTACAAAATTGTCAATATTGTACGCCTCAATATTTTTCTTTTTTCCCTTCATTTTTTTACAAGGATAAAAAACCTACCAACTTTTGACATTGTATTAGATCTGAATTAGATTTAAAATATGCTTACTTTATGCATTTTGATTTCCTGAGCATCTGTTTACCTATTGTGAATGTTTACACTTTTAATCCTTCTCAATTATATGCAAGGAACTTGAGCGATGTTATAGATGAGTAATTTGTCTTTACCGTAAAAGTGTAAAATTAGTCTATTCATTCTCTTCCTTTAAATGGATTTTGTATGTGTATTTACCTGTATATTAGTAAAACAACCTAATTTCTGTGTTTTATGTTAAAGGGTCTGGTACTGAATCAGACAGTGATGAATCTGTTCCTGACCTGGAGGAGCAGGATTCTGCACAGACACAGACGCAGCAGGCACAGGTAGAAATGCATGTGTACATGGTTAACACTTGTTTAAAAGATAAACTATGCATGCTGTTAGTATTAAGGGGTTTTCTGGATGTCTGGGTATTTTTATTTTTTTAGTAAACATAAAGGATTCTGGTGTCAGATAATTATAATGAAAGCTGTTTGATCCTTTTTACAGCTCGCAGCTGCTGCCGAAATTGATGAGGAGCCTGTCAGTAAAGCCAAACAAAGCAGAAGCGAGAAGAAAGCAAGAAAGGTAAAAATGAGATTTCCTCTCAGTTGTCATTTGGTTTTGTAATCCAAAGCTAAGCTTTTATTCAACTTATTTTGTTGTTTTAGGCAATGTCCAAACTGGGTCTCAGACAAGTGACAGGCGTTACCAGGGTAACCATTCGCAAGTCTAAGAACATCCTGTTTGTTATCACCAAACCAGACGTCTACAAAAGCCCTGCTTCAGACACCTACATTGTCTTCGGTGAGGCTAAGGTAAGACCTTTTTAAGTTTGTTTATGTAGTCCATCCTCCACAGGAGATGTTTGTAAATCACACAGTAAAATCTAAAACATTTCCCCACACTTGCCTCCTCTTTGTGATGATTTAAACAGTTTGACTTTCGTTCTTCTGAGCTTGATGAAGCCAAACTTTCTGTTCTGAAAAAGGCATTTGGTCGCAGTGTTTTTCTCCAATTGAATTCACATAAAAAGAATTTGCATGATGAGCATAACCATAACACTGTTTGTGCTTTGTAGATCGAGGACTTGTCTCAGCAAGCTCAGCTGGCTGCTGCAGAGAAGTTTAAGGTCCAGGGAGAAGCAGCATCAAACATCCAAGAAAGCACGCAGACGCCTACAGTACACGAGGAAAGCGAAGAAGAAGAGGTCAGAACATTGTTCTCATAGCTGATCTTCATACTCAGCACCTCTAAGTGCTATTTACTATGTCAACGGCACCAGCTTTTGTTCTGTGGGAGGCACATTTTAAAATTCATAAATTTTTCATTTTAAGGTTGATGAGACCGGAGTAGAGGTTAAGGACATCGAGCTGGTCATGTCTCAAGCCAACGTATCACGGGCAAAGGCTGTTCGCGCACTGAAGAATAACAACAACGACATTGTCAATGCCATTATGGTAAGTTTAGACAATGACATCATATCTAGGGTACAGCAGTGCTTCTGTGATGATTTAACAGTATGACTTTCGTTCTTCTGAGTCTGCTGAAGCCAAATATCTGTTCTGAGAAGAGCTCTATAAACTGACTCATAATTCTGTATGTTTCATATGTATGGCTAAATAAAACTCAACTTTTTTTTCTTTACAGGAATTGACGATGTAAAGTGGATATCAGAGCAGGGCAGAATGAGATGTTGCTGAATTAATCTACACTATTTGTACAATTTATACCCAAGAGAAATAAAGTTGTGGCTTGATGGCTATTGTCTGGTTTATTTTATACTGTGGGAGCACAACTTTTTTTATTTCAACAATATTTTTGTTGTTGTTAATGGAATTAAAACTATGGTTTTATTTAAAGTTCGGATTTTCCTAAGAGCTATCCAGTGGTGGCCTTATACAGGTTATCAAGTTAGGAGGTCTGAATACAGTTATACTGAACTAGATGCAATATTAAAAACATTTACTATTGCATTTCTTTAACAAACAGTGATCTAGACAATGATGTGACCCCTGCTTTTATACTAAATATAAGTATTTTTGTATTCTAGTACAAACCCACCAATAGAATTTAGCTTGTAAATACAGTGAGAGATTATGGCAGTGTTCAATGCAAAAAACAGAAGTGAACTGCATGTTAGTGGAACTGAACACTGACTGGTGAGAAGTAAAGAGATAAATGTTCTCTAGTTACCAATATTATTGCATGTTCAAGCTCAAATAGTTAACCTCAACAATATGTGCATTTTAATTTATACTATTTGCAATTAATCGAATTACCCATGCCCTTAGTGCATGTACAATTTTTTAAATATATATATTTTTTATCATTTCTTTGTTAGGTCCACACTTCCATCCAGAATGTACTAAAAAATAAAAGATTAGTTCTTAAATATTCCAGATAACTCAATACAATTATCTGGCTGTTTGCAATATATATAATTATATATTATATCCATTATATATAATATAATTATATAGCTATAATCTAGTTTAATTTTAGGTTAGTTTAAATGTTCAGCTTTATTTTATATTCAGGTTATTGATATTAACAAAACATACCATTTGTAAATTTGTGCCTGTACATTCCATAGAACAGTTATTTGGTTGATGCAAGTAATTTTCTTTATTCTGTTTCTGATGCGTAGAACATTTAAGCAAACTTGACTTCTGTATTTGCTTTGTAACATGACTAAATGTTTTCGTGGTTGTTTCTTTGTTTTAGTTCATTTGGTATTAATGAATGGTTATATTTTTCCACATAGGTGAATTGTTTGTACACAATGTCAAGGGCAGCAAGTTAGCATTAGAAGAGAGTCCTGAGTTTACCATGTGACTTGGTGTAGCAGGCTTCTTTAAATGCTTTGAAATAAAAAGCAGTCTGATGAAAAGGCCTGATCACTGCCGATATCCTGAGGGAGTATGCTCATGGGTGCTGCTGTTTGTTCATAAATTACACACATTTAATTTAGGTATATTTTAAAAACGATTGCCACAATCATGAAATGTCAATATGATATTAAATTATTGTAAATGGTGATTTATAACCCAACAAAAATGAACCATGTAAGTAATCTCATAGTAACCAGGAGGGGGCTCTTTAGCACAATGCTAGATACACAATATTGGCAAATGTATTTACTCACCCATCCAAATCATTAAATTCAGGTGTTCCAATCACTTCCATGGTTACAGGTGTATAAAACCGCTTTCTCTTTGCTGTACCGTGACAGGATGCCACCTGTGCAATAAGTCCAGTTGTGAAATTTCCTCGCTACTGAATATTCCACAGTCTACGGTTAGTGGTATTACAACACAACGAAGTGTTAAGCCACGTAAAATCACAGAGCGGGTCAGAGATGCTGAGACGCATAGTCAAGTCAAGTTTATTTCTATAGCGCTTTTCACAACAGACATTGTCTCAAAGCAGCTTAACAGAAATCAACAGTCAAGGTGAATGGTGTGCAATTATCCCTGATGAGCAGCCGTGGCAACTGTGGCAAGGAAAAACTCCCTTAGATGTTATGAGGAAGAAACCTTGAGAGGATCCAGACTCCAAAGGGGAATCCATCCTCATCAAGAGTTCGATCATAAATCTTTTAACAATACAGAACACTGGAGAGTGACAAATAACATAAGCACTGGAGTGTGTGATTATAGATAATGTTCTTTCTACGGTCTTATACAGTCTTTATGGTTATAAAACTAGGAGCTACTGAGCAACTCATAAAATAGCTCAACATTTGTGATCATCACAGATCCAGCATCAGCTTCTCCATGCCAGAGCCTTTAAACACTCCAGGAGGTCCAATGTCAAAACACCACACGTAGTGGGATCCAATTGGCACTGGTACGTCTCTAGATGGTTCGGGATGTTTGCAAGTTCGACATCTACTTCTTTAAAGGTCTATAATCTTCATGAGGTGGGACGTAACTGGAGCTGGCCAAACCTCAGGATGCCTCAGGGTGGGGAGAGAAAGAGAAGCAGTGGAAAGAAATTAGCGTAGCTGCGGTTCATGATATTAACAGCACAAGTTGATAATGTGCATGTGATCAGATCTTCTGGGGCACAAGGTTATGATGTGACACGTATGTTATGTGTAGGCTTTGATAAAAAGATACGTTTTTAATCTGCACTTAAACTGGGAGAGTCCCGAACACTGTCAGAAAGACTATTCCAAAGTTTAGGAGCTAAATGTGAGAATGATCTACCGCCTTTAGTGGACTTTGCTATTCTTGCATAGTGCACAGAGGTCACCAACCTTCTGCAGAGTCAATAGCTCCAGACCTCTGAACTTCATGTGGCTTTCAGATTAGCTCAAGAACAGTCCTCAAAAAGCTTCCTGGAAAAGGTTTCGATGGTGGAGCAGCTGCATCAAAGCTTTACATCATTAAGTGCAAAGCATCGGATGCAGTGGTGTAATGCACGTCACCACTAGACTCTAGAGCAGTGGAGACGTGTTCTCTGGAGTACTGAATCATACTTCAATGTCTGGCAATCCGATGGATGAGCCTGGGTTTGGCTGTTGCCAGGAGAACGTTACTTGTCTGACTGCAAGTGTAACGTTTGGTGGAGGTGGATTATGATGTTGGATTGTTTTTCAGGAATTGGGCTCGCCCCCTTAGTTCCAGTTAAAAAGAAACTCATAATGCTTCAGCACACCAAGACATTTTGAACAATTTCATGCTCCCAGCTTTGTGGGAATAGTTTGGGGATGGCCCGTTCCTGTTCCAACATGAATGCGCACCAGTGCACAAAGCAAGGTATATAATGACATAGATATGTGAGTTTGGTGTGGACCTGACCTCAACCTGATAGAACACCTTTGGGATGAATCCAACATCAGTGTCTGACCTCACAAATGCGCTTCTGGAAGAATGGTCGAAAATTCCCTTCAACACACTCCCAAAGCTTGTGGAGAGCCTTCCCAGAAAAGTTAAAGCTGTTATAGCTGCACAGGGCCAACATCATATTGAACCCTATAGATTAAGAATCAGATGTTACTCAAGTTAATTTAAATGTAAAGTCAGACGTGCAAATACTTTTAGCAATATAGTGTATTTCACAACAAATCATGTTTCAGTTTTTCTCACAAATTATGCATACAACATATAAGTAGGAATTTATATTTCAGCAAATTTGTCCAAGTTTTTATTTTTTTTTTTGCATTTATCTAGAAGAGCTGCTAAAAAACCATCAACATTAAAGAAAACATGTCTCCAGAAACTGGTCCAACTCACCTTAATGCAGCCATAGTAGATGTTAACCATACTAAGGATTTTAACCCCGTGAAGGAAGGGTATATTCTTTTTTGCTAAATATATCAACCGATACTTTAGTTTGAAAGTGACAGAGACTGTTCTGGAATCACCACATCAGCAAGGCAAGAGCTCAGACATGTACCCATTGACAATATGGACTATCAAATAAATTGGGCAGCATTTAATGACACTTGCCCTTGGTCCAAAATTTCTTGTCCATATGAACAACCCTACCACACTCTTTGGAAAAAACTATGTGTTTATGGCCAATTTTATAAATCACAATTTAAAAAAAATATATAGCATATAGCATAGATTTATATAGCATAGATTATTTTTTCCAGAGCATTTTAAACCCCTTTGGCATTTAAAAACTTGATAAACGACATGGGAAGTGCTTCTAATAGTTGTAGAACGATATAACCCTGCCTGGGATAGTGTGGTAAGTCATGCGCCAGATAATTTCTCCCATATCTTGAATGTATAATTGCCAGTTTTCGGAAAGTTTTATTAATTTGATTGTGTTCCGAATAGTGGTAATTTATCATGCGATTGGTATCTACGCTGACAGTATCTTCACTTTGCACCTGCCTTTGTTTTGCAGTTATTATAGTGTCCTATATTTTGCAATGAAAATGCAGATAGATTTGTGACAGAAAAACTGCTGTATAGGCAGTATGAAGACAACTGGCAGAGGACAGGACACGAGTTCTACTGGTATCTCAAGGACAGATTCATTTATCAGCTCCAGTGTAGAACAGTTGAATGCTCACCTAATTCTCAACCCAGCATGCAAGAGTTGTGACAGGTACAAATGTTTAAACTCTTCCGTGAGCTTTTCATTATTTAAAACAAGAGTTTCTGCAGTAGTTCTTTTACTGATTTCATCCTTATTAGAGGTTGGTTATTGGAATTTGACCTTCTTTAGGAAAAAATCAGCATTACATACTGTATGCTGAAGCATAAATAGTTATTTTGAATGGATAAGACATTTCAAGCTGCCGTTCAAGAATCTCTAGCCTTGATTGGCTATGTGGATCCAATCAACGATTGGGGGATATAAGTGCTGGATACGAGTGGGACCAGATATAGACAGTTAAAAAAAAAAAAAAAACATGGGAACTGTAATGTATTTTTAAATAATTTTTTTGGTGTGTGTAAATTGATGAAAATTTTACATTGTTTACTTTTTTGCATATTAGTAAAAAAGTCAGGCTAAACTGTTGTTACGTTTTTTTTTTTTAAGTGGCACAAATATCATTGAGGACATATTCTCAAATCATCCTTAATATTTGCAAACCAGTAGCTACATTCTCAAAACAATTTGTACAAATAACACAACACATTGGATTTCTTGCAAAAGCCTGTACTTTTCTCAAAATCCTTAATTCATCTCTCAAAAGTAAGTATTTGTGTCAATGAACAAATCATTACCATCAGAATGACAAGTCCTTTTGTCATTGTTTTTAAACAAAAGAGTCTAAATGTTTAATCAGTTAGTATAATGTATGATATTCAGCTTTTCTTGATATAAACTATGGATTGGATTACAATTATTGAAAATGCACAAGGCTGAATTTCTTCTGTTTGGCATCTATACATCTTAACAGCACGAATTGATTCATTTGATTGCATATTTGATTTATATTGATTGCAATAGACTGGACAGGAGTCACAATTTTACTGTACATTTTGTACTTTTTTGCTCTGTCACCAATTGAAGGTTGACAAGACTCACCTTTGACCTATTTTAGAGTCAGCTAGTTGATTATTGGTTGATCTTATGACATTCACTCTCCTTTATTAGTGATATTCAAGATTCATCTGCACAATTCGTCAATTCAAGAAACATTTACAATTAAAAAGTTCAATAGAAATTCAAGCTTGACAGATGATGACAGCTGGTTAAACTACAAACACGACAAAAAAACCTACAAATTCCGATTCCATTGCGACACTGTACAAATTGTGAATAAAAAAGGAATGCAATAATTTACAAATCTCATAAACTTATATTTTATTCACAATAGAATATAGATAACATATCAAATGTTGAAAGTGAGACATTTTGAAATGTCATGCCAAATATTGGCTCAATTTGGATTTCATGAGAGCTACACATTCTAAAAACAATTGAAGGCGTTTTCTCTGGGCCAAGGCTAATTTAAAATGGACTGTGGCAAAGTGGAAAACTGTTCTGTGGTCAGACGAATCAGAATTTGAAGCTCTTTTTGGAAAACTGGAACGCAATGTCATCCGGACTCAAAAAAAAAGGACAAGGACAACCCAAGTTGTTATCAGCGCTCGGTTCAAAAGCCTGCATCTCTGATGATATGGGGTTGCATGAGTGCGTGTGGCATGGGCAGCTTTCACATCTGGAAAGGCACCATCAATGCTGAAAGGTATATCCAAGTTCTGGAACAATGTATGCTCCCATTCAGATGTTGTCTCTTTCAGGAAAAACCTTGCATTTTCCAACATGTCAATGCCAGGCGCATCATAAAGTGGAAGATGCAACAAAGAAGACCTAAGACAGATGAACAACTAGAAGCCTGTATTAGACAAGAATGGGACAACACTCCTTTTCCTAAACTTGAGCAACTTGTCTCCTCAGTCCCCAGATGTTTGCAGATTGTTATAAAAAAAGAAGAGGGGATGCCACACAGTAATAAACATGGCCTTGTCCCAACTTTTTTGAGATGTGTTGATGCCATGAAATGTACAGTTTTTCTCAGTTGCTTTGGAGCATTTTTTCGAATCATCTTTATGATTTGCAAATCAGTAAGTGCATTCTCAAAACAATGTGTACAAACAGCACAATACATTGGATTTCTTGCAAAAGCCTGTTTTTTGCTCAAAATCCTTAGTACTTCTCTCAAAAGTAAGTATTTGTGTCAATGAACATATCATTGGCCTCAAAATAATAGGTCATTTCATCATTGTTTACGAACAAGATAGTCAAAATGTTTAGTCATTTTTTCAATATGACAATGCTTTATTTGAGTATTTCCTGATATAAACTATCTTTTGGATTACAAGTATTGAAAATGCATGCGGGATATTGAATTGTAAGAGACTGGACAGGATTCACTTTTTTATTGTTCTTTACTAGTGGACTGACTAAAAAATTAAGATATAATGTCATTGTGATAGAAAATAAAAAGACACAAATTAAAATTCCAAAAGGTAAACATAGGAAACACTTCGTAGGTTGAACTGCGCATGCCGCACTATACAGTGCAATCTGTCTCTACCCCCTGACGTCCCAGTCTGTCGGGCCACAGATTTTCATCCACATCACAACAGATATTATCCCTTGCAATACCATTGTGAGGCCATGATTGACAACATGGTCCACAATAGTGGCTCTAATTTCATCTGAAATGTGTCTATGTCTCTAACCTCTTTTTCCTCTTCCTCTATTTTGCCTCCTTACCCTTTCAGCATGCATCCTTATTCTTGGCTCTCGACCATGTTCATGTCCTAGTTGTTAATTCATTTTTAACAATTGTAAATCTGTGTTTTGCTTTTTTTATATACACTCGCCAATTACAGTAAAGGTTCACAAGATTCAGCCTTGACCTATTTCAGAGAACTAGTTGATTATTGGTTGATCTGACTATGACCACGCCCCTTTATTAGTGACATTCAAGGTTCAATTCAAGACACATTTACCAAAAAAAGTTTAATTGAACTGTGAAGAAGAAGAGCTTGACAATCTTTGACAACTGGTTTAACCATTTTGCACTTAATGACTTATACAATGAACTGATGCCTTAATGTTTTGGGGGTTAAAACCATTTAGGTGAAACTAGTATAATACATTTTGATCAACATGACAAACAACTGATAATGTAGGAAACAGCAGACACTTGTACACAATCGATTAAATGATGTACAAAAGCATTCACAATTTGATCAAAGCAATGAGAAATGTTCTTATGATGAGCACAAATGACTAAATGATGTGGAGTTTGAACAAGTAGTTTTGAGAATTTCATTTCTGATCTGAGAAACACACCAAAGCGACTGACAAAAAATGTAAAATCAACTTATTTTTCCCTTAAAATTATATATTTTCTCAGTTTAAACATTTGATTTGTCATCTATGTTGTATTCTGAATAAAATATTGAAATTTGAAACTTCCACCTCATTGCATTCTGTTTTTATTCACAATTTGTACAGTGTCCCAACTTTTTTGGAATTGGGTTTGTATTTTGCATTCAATGACTTATGCAATGAGCTGATGTTTTGGGGTTAAAACTATTCAGGTGAAACCAGTATAATATATTTTGTTTAACATGATATACATAGCTGATAATGTAGGAAACCACAGACACTTGTACACATATATTAAATGAATGTACAAAAGCATTCGCAATTTAAACAAAGCAACAACAAATGTTCTTATGATGAGCACAAATGAGTCCCTGATGTGGAGGTTGAACAAGTAGTTTCGAGAATTTCATTTCTGATCTGAGTAATGCTTTAAAGCAACTGGGAAAAACTGTAACTGTGCAATAATTTTATGGAAGTCTTGTGTGTGCCTGATTATTGCATCAATAGCCATTCTCGCCTACATGTTGACTTTGGCACATTACAGATGTTTTCAGACAGAATGTTCTGGTTGGCACTGTGAAAATGGGTCGGACTTACTCATACTTACAACACAAAAACATAGGAGATGATACGGAAGTAAAAAAAAAAACATTTGAAAGGGGAATTTAATAAATTTAATACTTCACTTAAAAACATAGGGAGAAAATAGTTGACCAACACCTTTTTAAAACGGTCCAGAGATGAGCGGAATCCTAAGGTGAACTCTGAGATTATGTACTATACTGGCACATTGTCAAATACCAGTATTTACCATTTCCAAACCTTTTAGCTTTAGAAACTATAATCACTGCCAAGGATGCCTCAGCTATTATTCAGGAGGATCTGGGTATCAGCTGTGGAAGGCAGTATGAGCTGCATCTGCTGCTACAGAATACTTCCAGAGGTTTTCTCTGTATAACGACATACATCAGGTCAGTTTGGTCAAATAGAAAGTGGAAGACAAATTGGATTGTTTTCTATTCAGTATATGTATTTCGTACTCTTTTATCTTCTCTCAGTAGTGTTTTTACGTCTGGTCCAGAAAGGAGGTATTATTCTGAACAACCCCTGTGCTCTTGCTGTCCATAGAAGACAGCTTCTCTGGCCCAATCAGCCCTTTCAGTGTGTGGTGTCTTTAGGAAATGGTTGTTAAAGCCAAAATCAGCAACCTCATCAACAGTGCCACAGACACCTGCAAATATAAATTTAGCAAAATGGCTGCCTTGATTTAAATGAAGTAATACATTTGGAAATTAATTGCTTTTATTGGAAGATAATCAATGACAGGATGTATGATTTGAGGATGGCATTATTTTCCTGTATTTAAAAAAAAAATTTATACCACAACAAATTGCCTATGAATATGATTGTTATTTACAGTAATACAGAATTACTATATAAATATAGTTGAGAGTAAGTTCTTGTTATTAGTATAATATAAGATATAAGCTCCACCTACTGCTTTTTCTGATTAAAAAAAATTAGTGTCATGTTATTGAGAAACTAGAACGTGCAAAGTCCTTTTTCCTGAATACTCTCCTATGGTAGAAAATGTACTGAACATCACATAAGATGACTGCCATTAATAATTCATGAATATCTGCTTATAAAAAGAGTGTCAGCATATCAATGATTAAAACAGTTTGCATTCATTAATTTATTATAAGATTGAGATTATTTGGAGGACCCACCATAGTCTTTGTGAAATAGCTGTTGCTAATAATAAGGTATTCAGTTAGTGTCAGAGAGACAAATATCACATATCGTGAAGGTGTCCTACTCCAGTCCTGAGTTTTCCAGAGCATAGTGCATTCTTCATCTAGTACACTGCAAAACAGTTTATTGCTGAGTATCCACATGAAGTTGTTTCAGAGCTTTAGGCCTGTTTTTTTCACCGAGAAAGCCTGGCAGCCAGAGGAGTGCTGGACATGACTTCAAATGAGCAATTACCTCACATCTATAGTTAAATTCTTACTGACATTCTATCAAAACATAATATACCTTAAGTTGATGGGAAATGTGCACAATTAATAATATATCATACAGATTTACAATCCTCTGAAAATAACTCAACATATAGTCATTATTTTAAAATATCTGGCAACAGAAGTGAATACACCCTAAATGAACATCTCTAAACTGTGTCCAAAGTGTCAATACTTTGTGTGAGCACCACTGTTATCTAGTACTGCCCTTGTTGCTGGGATCCTCTTCCATTCCTGCATAATGACATCAGGGGCTGCTGAATGTAAGGCACATGGTGCTTCTCCACCTTTCGCTTGAGGATGCCCCACAGGTGCTCAATACGGTTCAGGTCTAGAGACATACTTGGTCATCTTGGTGGTGTGTTTGGGGTCGTTGGAAAACTGCCGTTTGGCCCAGTTAATGAAGGGAGGGAGTCATGTTCTGCTTCAGAATGTCACAGTAAATGTTGGAATCCATGTTTCCCTCAATGAACCACAGCTTCCCAGTACCAGCAGCACTCCACTATGCTTTACTGTAGGCAAGACACAATTTTCTTGGTATTCCTCATCAGGGCGTCTCCACACATGCTGGACATCATCTGAGTCAAACAGAGTTCTTTGCCATTAGGTGCCATGTTGAAATACCTAAATTAGCACTTTCCAAGTTTGTAGAATTCAAGTTATATTTATATTAAGTTTGTTATCTTGCGTACCAGTGTAGATTTATTCATTACTAGAGATTTAAAGCACTTTTGTACGTCGCTCTGGATAAGGGCGTCTGCTAAATGCCGCAAATGTAAATGTAAATGTAAATGTTGAACATCCAGTGGTCAGTATGAGAGAATTGTTCTCAAAGCACCAGATTTTCACTGCTCTAATACAAGATACACACATTTGTATGGTTCTGTCAAGCAGACAAAAACATGAACATGATAACTAGGACATGTGTCTTTGCATGGTTACATGACTTACAGCTGTTATCACTTAGGGTGTACTTACTTTTGTTGCCAGCTATTTTAGAATAATAAATGGCTGTATAATAATGGCTGTATGTTGAGTTATTTTCAGAGGACTGTAAATCTATGCAGCTATACAAGCTGCACATTAACTACTCTAAAATATATCCAAGTTTCAGTACTGTCCCTTGAGAAGCTATACTAATATCAGGTGTACTCACATTTGTGCGATACTGTGTGTGTGTGTGTGTGTGTGTGTGTGTGTGTGTGTGTGTGTGTGTGTGTGTGTATATATATAAAACTGCTTAGGGCACATAATAGTGTCTCTGAATTAATGTTTTTTAATTAACAATTAAAAACTTTCTTTCGGCTTCTCCCGTTAGGGGTCGCCACAGCGGATCCTCCGCACGTTTGATTTGGCACATGTTTTTACGCTGGATGCCCTTCCTAACGCAACCCTCCCCAATTTATCCGGGCTTGGGACCGGCACTGAGAGTGGCTGGGGATGGTTCCCTGACCGGGAAATGCTAATTGATTTCTGCTATGTGATGACTTTATTTGTGTATTTTTATATTATTTCCATTTTGTATTATAATGACTGTGTTAATAGTAAAATAGGTATTTGTTTTGAACAGTTAGAAGAGTTGTTTTAGATATATAAACAAAAAGTATAAAGGGATTACCTGAATAATGGTCTACTCTTTCTTTTACATATTTTTGTTGTATGAAGAATTTTTAATAAAGATAATAAAATAATGTTTGACTGTTTTTTTCTATATAGCTAATAGCTTTCTGTTTTGTATGTCATTAATTTAAATATGTTAGAACTTTCTATGTTTTGCCAAAGGAGTGTTTCTTTAATTGATGCTGATATTTGAATAAATATTGTTTCAATTTTTGCCCAGAATTGTACATTGTGTGTGTGTGTGTGTGTGTGTGTGTGTGTGTGTGTGTGTGTGTGTGTGTGTGTGTGTGTGTGTGTGTGTGTGCACATGCACGCGTGTGTGTATATGTGTGTTGATGTCATGGCCTTTTCTGCAGAGATGTTTTTGTGAGTCAGCTGCCTTGTGTGATTTGTAGTAGGAGGGAGAAGGTTGATAGTTTATTGGGAGATAGAACTGATTCAGCAAGAGACATCATCATTTGTGGAATGAGTTTAAACCTAATTAAATGTTCATGCTAATGTTCATTATAATTAGATTCCTAATTACATGTACTTATACTATTTTACAATGACATTGTGTCTTTTACAACACCTTTAAAAACACGTTCCTGAAATCAGATAAGGAGTCCATCTTTCATGAGATCAGTTTAATCTTTCTGTGTAAACTCAGTCAAAATTAACTGTTTAGCAGGAATGATTAGTTAATGAATTTAATAATGAATCAGGAATTCTGCCTTATATGTAGTCATTTGTAGTCATGTGTTGTCAATGTAAATAAAAGAAGAAAAGAAAAGACTTGTTGCTAAATTTAACTGTTATAACATTTATGCTGAGTGGTTTTCCGAGTTTTGATGCAAGTGCAGAACTGGCCGCAGCTGATAGAATAGTGGCTTTGTTGTCCTGTTCTTGAAGGAAATGGCACACTGAGTGCTCGTGCTCAGCACTGTACCTTCCGGTGCATGGCACTGACTAGTCACTGATGTCATTCCCACTGTTAAGGATCACGTAGGGCCTGGGACCATTAGCAGGGTTAGATCATACCTCTGCTTTAGGTCAACAGTGAGCCAAGACCCATTTTCCGTCCTGTCATGACAGTGATATTTCATTGTCCTAGTCATAACACTGTACACTATTAAGCATATACATTACAGACAGTTCATTTGTCAATGATTCTACTTCTACTGTCATTTGGCAGCATTTATAGAGCACTTGCATACAGTAAGAACACATCTGAGAGCACAGCAAATTGTTCTAGCTTTTTCTCACAATGAGTGGGATTAGAATGCATCACCCACAGGATCCTCTTGAGCCTGCTTATTCCTCTAAGCCAGAGCCAGACATTAACCAATTCCAGCCCTCAATCATCACCTCCTTGGGTTCTTAAATAAGATTTTATCAAATATTGCAACTGGACATTGTACAGTATTCACATTTGAAATGTCTTTATCAAAAGGGAAAAAAAAATATCACTGCCTTTTTGGAGGAGTCATGGGATTTTTTTTGCTGCATTTTAATTTCCCAAGAGAAACAAACATTTCATTCACTGAGTTGGCTCTGGTTTTTCCAGCCAAACAATGAGACCCACACATTGATGTCATGATCAACTCTGCTACATTTTTTCATGGTGTGTTATATGACGCCAACATTGTTTTTTTTTATCATTATTCAAGCGTTTTATTCACTTTGGTATATTTGAGCCAGTATTTCAATGAATGTAACTTTTAAAATGTTTTTCTTTTGCTTCTGCTATCTTTTAATGCTAAATTATTTTACATTACTTTATTAATGTTTTAACTGAATACAAGAAAAAAGTAACAAACACAAAGAAATAGATAAATGAATAAATGAACAAACAAACAAACAAACACATTTGTATGTAAATTAGCCATCTCATTGTCACTTATAGACAGATGTTCATGAGGCAGAGAGAGTAAGTGAGAGAGAGAGAGATAGAGAGAGAGAGAGAGAGAGAGAGAGAGAGAGAGAGGTGGTATGTCATTCATGCTATATGAATAGGGTGGATAACAGTGGTGAGACAGCTGCAGATAGATCACATTGGGAACATCTGTCAAGATATTCATTGTTTCGGAGCATATTTCTATTCTACTGGTTTTGCCATTGGGTCTACATTTGCACCATTCTATAACCGGATTTGTATGATATGAGGATAACTTCAGATTTATCTTTCCAACAGGGGATAGTTGACATCGGAGGTAACAGTTTGAACTTACACACTTGTTTTAATGTCTTTAACTTTCTTATGACAACCATCTGCTTTCTTCTCTTCAGTAATGAGATGATCAGGAAGCTCTGTAAGTTTTGATGGCTTCAGTCTGAGCTGGTAGGCCTATGCTACTTATTTTCATTTATTTATCGTTCTGACACTTAAACCCCATGAACCTGTTTTTTTGTAAACAAAATACTAATGTCTGTTTGTTTTAAAACCAATCCCAATTCCATGAGTGTATTTTATTTTATTTTATTTTATTTTTTAATAAATACAGTATGTAACTAAATTTTACTTTGACATAAAACTGTAATCACATTTGTGTGCCTATTACATCAAATATAGTATTGAAAGATTACTACTATTTGTTATATATACTATACTATTGATGAGGTTAAGATAAAATGTGGGTGTTTAAAAATTATTTTACAACTATACAATTAAAATGCTTTGGTATTAAAGTCCTGAGAAAGTGAAGAGAACACACCAGATTAATGCTTTGCAATATGTTAACACATGACCATCACACCAATATGTAGGTCTTTCCCATCTGTTGCTACAATGCTGTAAGCATTATGTATATAATTGCGAGGACATATAGCAAGGGGCCTAAATGTGTTCTGACATGGGGAAAGTTGCTCTGAAAAAGGGCCAAATGCCATATATGTAAATGTAAATGCACAATGCCACTGTGTACAAAGCAAAGTGCATAAAGAAATGGCTTGCCATGGTTGAGAACTTGAGTGGCCTATATGCAGCCCTGACTTCCCTCTTGTTAAATGCCTTTCTGTATGAACTGAAACACTAACCTTCATGCCTGGTAACATTAGTATTTAATGTTACAACTGTCAGTAATGCTCCTGTGGTTGAATGGGTTAATCATCAAGTTCAAAAACCTTGTTTTGTAAAGGTTACAGTAACAGCCATAATATCTAGAATGGGATGCTCAAAAAGAGCACATGCTGTGGTGGTCAGTCACCCACATACTCTTGACCATATTGAGTATAAACCACAATTATTTAATAAACAAAAACACTGATTCATTTGTAATGTATTGTATATTATTAATAAAAAGCTATGTGATTATATGCTTGCCTATTTTATAAAATCATCTGCTAGAATTAGAAGTACAATTTATAGTGGTATTCGACAAAGTGACAGTCAGTCAGTATAGCCCTTCCACAGATTACCTCTAGTCAAAGCCAACAACTTTAGCAAATTATGAAGATCAATCAGACAATGACTTCATACACTGACTTCCTCAGTAGAGGATTCATGCTAAAGAATTGTACAGGGCATTGTAAATTACACTGACATTACACTGACACAGTTGAAGTAATTATATTTATATGTCCTTCTGGCGTAAAAGTAAAACTTTTTAAAAACAATATTGAGCAATATTGAGAACAGACAAATGTAGCAAAATTGCCAGTCCAAGTTCTTACATAAGAAACAGTCCAGCTAATGTTTTGTGCTGACTGGTTTACCCTTTTGTTGGCTGCAGTGTTGGCTCCAGACTCCATATGATGTAAACTGTGTGCAAGTGGAAAAACTCTCATGACCCACAACAGTGGAAATAAGAATCTGGTCTATTCACTGTGTCAACACACAACTTTAGGAAAATACCTTTGTGTTCTTTTTGTTGTTTTGTTTTTCTGATTAGAATATTGGAGGCATATTGCTGGTGGATTTTCAGAGATGAGGAACGAAAGATTGCGGGAGACCCTCGCCATATTCATACTTCTGTTCCAGATGTGGAAACAGGTATCTGCAATGGAAATCCCACCTGATGGTGAGTCAAGTTCTACTGATTATCTTTCTGCATGAATACTGCATATAATATAGCATATGAAAATGACTACGATCATGTAGTCCTTGTATTATTATTAGTGTCATTATTTTAATAGAATGTGTGTATATGTGTGTATATCTCAACCCCAATTACAGTGAGACAGCCTCCTATGATAATCAAGCAGAGTGTCCATGATTACATAGTGGAGCCAACAGACCCTATCATAGTGGAGTGTGAGGCCACTGGAAACCCTCAGCCAGTGTATGAATCATAACCTGACCGCACCAACATTTTATTTTTGTTTTCTTCTATTGCTGTACTAAAATTTGCACTTAAATATACACTAAATTAAACCACTTTATGAATGTATGAGCCTTCCTCCCCATGCAAATTTTATGTTATGCTGTACCTTCCTCCATAGCTTCACTTGGACTCGCAATGGAGTGTACCTAAATGTCGCTCGTGACCCTCAGGTCACCATGAAGAGGCGCTCTGGCACACTGGAGATATTTTTTTGGGGACGTCCAGAAGATTATGAGGGCATCTACCAGTGCACTGCTACTAATGAGTTTGGTTCAGCTCTATCTAGTCACATTGATTTGCGTGTCTCCAGTAAGTGTCATCAACACAGTTTCATATAGACCTGTCCTAAAATTTCATTCAACATTAAATTCAATTAATGTTATTATCTTTGTGTATTATCTTCATCGCTCATGTGGTGACCAGAGGCTCGTACCTGGCTGAAAGAATATTTGGAGCCAGTGTCTGTGTTTGTGGGTCTTCCTTTGATTCTGTCCTGTAATCCCCCAGTGGGACCACCCAAGCCTCAGACCTACTGGATGAACAGCTGTGAGCATTTATATACTTGAAATATTATTCCAAAGTTAGTTCATATAGCATGCAAGAACTTAATTAGAAGTTAAAACAGGTATATTAAAGTGTGCTTAGCTTTTGTTTCTTGGTCTGTCCCTACAGCTATGGTGCCAATTCGTCAGGATCGTAGAGTATCGATGGCATTGAATGGAGATTTGTACTTCTCCAGTGTCATAGCTGATGATGCACTAACAAACTATGTATGCACAGCTCGCTTTCCCAACTCCAACATTATCCACCAGAAACCTCCACTAATTCTTCAGGTGCACACAGGTACTGAGGAACTCAGTAGTAATGTGTTTATGTGGGAATTTACTAATATTTGCCTTGACCCTTTGAGCCTTTCACATGGCTATGTCTGGCTGGTAAATATAGCTTTTTAGCTTTAACTGAGGGAGAATAAAGCATATACCCCATATCAATAACAGTTGGCAATAAATTGCAGATAATTGTTTTTTACTTATTTGAAGACAATTAATTCCTCTATGTTTCCAACAACTGCTCCATCCTGTCCAGGCTGGTAATGGTCTATTGTAGTGTTTGGATGATCTTATGATTAAAGGTTTTACTGCATGCTAATTTTTGTTGTTGTTTTGAATCATTCAGCACGTATGGCAGCTCAGAGTGCTCCCAAGTTCTTGAAGCCCAGAGGAACAGCCAGCATTCAGATTGCAATGCTAGGAGATGAGCTTATCTTGGAGTGCTTTGCTTCTGGAGTGTGAGTTCTATAGGCATAGTTGAACAATTCAGCAACAATCCCTTTGCTGAATTTCCTTTCCATCTAAAGGTCACTGAGTTTTTTAAATAAAACAGGTTTACTGCATGAAGTGTTTTCAATATTTAAATTCCTTTGTAAATTAAGTGTCATATCACTAGTGTTTGAAAATTATTTGAATATTTACCTTTACACACTATATTAGAAGTGCAGTAATAGATAGGTGTGCGTGCTTTGTTATATCACTTATAGGTCATTTTGAGTTTTAATAATGACCGAATGTTTTCTGTAGCTATGTAGCATACACAAAAGTAACACTAACCACTCATGTCATTCTCTCTCTGTTGTCTCAGTCCAGCTCCCACCATCAAATGGACTAAAGATTGGGAAAGATTGTCCATGGACGGCATGAAGCTGGAAAACTTCAATAAAACTTTACGCATTACAAAAATCTCTATGGATGATGGAGGCGACTACATCTGTACTGCCACCAACAGGATGGGCAGCATGGACCACATAATCACAGTTAAAGTTAAATGTAAATTTGCATCACAATGGATACCAATAATGTCCTAAATTTGAAGAATCCAACTGTTATAACAGTGTTGAGAGTTTTCCATTAACTCATTTATTTTTCTTCTTACTTTTTGTAGCAACCCCATTTTGGGTTGAGAAACCACAGAGTCTTATTCTTTCTCGAGATGATAGTGGGCAGATAGTGTGTCAGGCTGATGGAATTCCCAGACCCCAGATACGGTGGCTAGTTAATGGAGAACCTATTGAGGGTCAGAGACATCACATGCCTTTTGAGTAATCATGATTTCTGACCACATTCACTTACACTGCTAATACAAAGATCAAATTAAATAAACCAACTTGCCTACAACACATGCATAGTTATCTATTTGTGTGTGCTTTCTTTTGACCTCAGATGCTCCTAAGAGTCCTGGCAGACAAGTGTCAGGCGATACTTTAATATTTCGTGCCGTGGTGCCTGACAGCACAGCTGTGTTCCAGTGTAATGCCTCCAACCAATACGGCTACATCCTGGCCAATGCTTTCCTTGCAGTGTTGGGTAAAATATCTAGACTTTATAATTGTAACTGTTTATAATATGTGTGATTGTCCTAATAATTCCATGCTTTGTTTGTAGATATGAAGCCACGATTGCTAGGCATTAGAGATGACTTGGTCAAAGTAATAGAAGGGACTCGGACACTTCTTCACTGTCCATATTTTGGATCGCCAAAACCTGACCTGCGATGGTAGTGCAAACTTTTAATATCAGATATGACTTAAATATGTAAGTGTATGTATGTGCATAGTTAAAACTGCATGCATTTGTTTTTAGGTCAAGAGGTGGAGTGAGTTTATCAGAGGGAAGTCGATACAGCATTCTTTCCAATGGAACACTGGAAATAAAACGCACCAAACTCCAGGACCAAGGAACATATCTCTGCATTGCTAGTAACGTCATTGGACGAGATGAGATGGAGATGCAACTGGAGGTCAAGGGTGAGCGTCTTAAACAGAACTTATTCAGGAATTTTTAATCAGCATATTTAGTGCATGGTGAGCATATATTGTAGAATTGTCTAATCAGACAAATAAAACAAACACAAATTCTAGACTACAAAATTAGGAGCTGGAATTCAGTTTGAGATTAGTTCACTGTTCTGAGGTTTATATAGCGTTTAGGTGGATTTCTTTGATCGAATCAACATTTTATTAATATGGTGCATTGTGTTTCTGTGGTTGTACTGTGTTATATTTATCTACTGACATAGAGTCATTTTTTTTCCCAGAACCCATTAAAATCATTCGTGCCCCACATAATTTTGTTGTAATAAAAGGAGGCTTGGCACAATTTGACTGTAAGATCCAGGTTGACCCAACCCTGGAGGTAAAAGTCACCTGGCTCAAGGACAACAAATTCCTGATTTTTGGCAGAAGGTAAATGTAGCTGATCAAAAACAATGCTATGTGAATAATTAGTCCTAAGGGCGTATCTGTGACATTTGTACATTTGTGTTCATTTGTGCAGAATGACTAAGGATGAGGACTCCATGAGCATTGCTGATGTGTATAGAAGAGATGAGGGGATTTATACCTGCAGAGTTAAGACTGAAGTGGAGGAAGTCAGTGCATCAGCCAAACTTATTGTGATGGGTACAAACACACACACAGGACCATAAGAGAGAAACATGAACATTTATGCAGAGTCGGTTAATGTGAACGACATATAGGTTCATTTTCCTTTTTTGTCTGCTAGATCGTCCTGACCCACCTACTGACTTGGAGGTGTCAGATCCATCAGAACGAAGTGCTAGACTCACCTGGGTGCCAGGACTAAGCAACCACAGCCCTATCAAAGGCACATTCACATTTACATCCACACACATCCACACACACACACACACACACACACACACACACACACACACACACACACACACACACACATATTCTGTTAAGTTAATAATTATATACTTTGTATTTATACATTGTTCCAGAAAGCATTTGATTACTCTCCTAATTATTACTCTAAAACCTTTTTTATGCACATGAAGCAAATAAAAGTGAAATTTCTCTTTTAGAGTATCTGGTGCAGTACACAGAAGATCTACTCGCTGATTATTGGCTTGTGGCTAGTGGCTGGAAGAACTTGACCAGTTACCCTGGCCACCTGAACTCTGTTGTATTGAAGCTGATGCCGTTTGTTGAGTACCAGTTTCGGGTTGTGGCAATCAATGTGATTGGCCCAAGCAGACCCAGCAAGCCATCTATGTATTACGAGACTGGTGGAGCTGGTTAGTAAGACATTATTAGTGCTTTGGTCAGACCGTTTGAATGCAGCAGTAATCTTGTACAGCTTTTAACTGTCTGAACTGAATTAAGACAGTAGTAACTATCTGTTTTAAACATTTTAGTGCCAGATGCCATTCCAAGAAACATCAAAGGTGTGGGGACTGGAGTGTTCAGAAATAACATGGAGATCAGCTGGGAGGTGATGATTGGACAAACTCATGAATGCATGCATAGATGAATAAAAAGGATAGAAGAATGAATGGATGGATAGATGGTTGGAAGGATGAATGGATGAATGGATGAATGAAAGGATGATGGATGGAAGGATGCAGGATGCATGGATACATACATTTTAAATAAAGCTGTAGGTTTGGTTTTACCTTTAGTGTGAAGCACTAAACATCTTTTTGCCCAAAAGTCTTGTTTAAACACGAAAATGTCTTAATGTTTGCTGATGTTAGATAACTAGCCTAACAATATCTGCATTGCATGTTCTCATTATATCCAGTTTATGTTCTCATAAAAACCCATTTGCCCAGTTTTTACTTACCCATGGATTGGGCCGATTTGTTATTGGGTAATTATGTGACCTGATATCAATTTTTGCTTCTTTTTTTAAGCATGTTATTGTTATAAATACACTGCAGCATAGCACTATCTTGCTAGGAAGCTAGGGTAGACACAACTGTTTGTGGTACCAAATTGTAACTGACTCTACACTTATTAATTTGGCTTGGCTCTTTTTCTGGTGTGCCTTGTGTGAAGCCTTTGGAGTATAGAGAGTGGAATGGGCCAAAGCTTGGCTACATGGTGTGGTGGAGAAGAAGAGATTCCAGAGAGGAGTGGAAAAATTACACCACTTACTGGTGGTGTAGCCACATCATCTATGAGACGGACACCTTCACACCCTATGAGATTAAAGTGCAGGCCGTTAATTACTTTGGCCTCGGACCAGAATCTCCTGTGATTATTGGATACTCAGGAGAAGATCGTAAGTAATGCTACACAGCTACACATACATGCCCATACACACACACACACACACACACACACACACACACACACACACAAACACTATGTTGCTAGAGGCCATTACAAGCACATTACACAGTGAATAAAATTCCTTGTCTCAAATATGACATGATTTAATAGGTCCCACTGCTGCTCCTACTGACTTGCATGTCTCAGATGTCGAGAGCACAGCGCTGACAGTCCACTGGCAGCCTGTTCCCCAAGCCAGCATTATGGGGGAGATTAAAGAGTACACGGTGAGACCTGGAATCATTTATTATTTAGTCAGAGTGACACGTCATGAAGAACATCCCAAGACTTGATTATAAATAAATATTTATACACTGAAATGCCAAATATGCCAAATATATTCCCATGCAAAAGTTCTAACACAAATTATTCCAGACAGTATTTTTTATTATTACCTTTTAAAACTTATTTGTCAGGATTAATGAGATTTAATCTGGTTAACATCAGCATGTCTATGTTTTTTTCAACATTCTCTGTTTTGTTGTTGATGTTACTCAGGTGTATTACTGGAGAGAGAGCAGCCGCCTGCCCCATCACAGCGTCACTACAAGAATCAAATCTAAGAGTTTTAAAGCAAATGGACCTCGACTGACTGGCACCCTAAGTGGCCTAATTCCTTACAGCAATTATAAGATCTACATAGTAGTGGCTAATAACCGCTTTGAGGGTCCACCAAGCAACAGGATCGAGTTCCAAACCCTTGAGGGAGGTACTCATGCATAACTTATTGTATAGCTAATATAATGTTTAGTTAATATAATGTTTTCATGAGAGAAATGTTTGTATAAAAAATATGTATTGAAATTAATTGACTGGCCATGGTGTGCTGTCGAAATATCTTCTACTCAGTTTCCACAATATAATACACAATACAATACAATAAACTTCTCATTGGCTTATTTCTTCCTTTATGTAAAAGAGATTTCTAACTCTGACACTATTCCTTGGGTGGATAATAACATGATAACAACCACCCTCTTGTGGGTGAATCTGGGATTCCTGCTCACCAAACTGTGAATCAATTGTCACTTGCTGAATGAAAAGGTTGAAAAAAATGGTACTCAGTCACCCATCTATTTTCTATCATCTACAGTGCCATCAGTACCCAGATCCTTTAGGATCATGCATAGGCATTATGACACCATCTACCTGGACTGGGAGGAACCTGCAGAACCCAATGGCATCCTAACCGGATACATCCTCAAATACCAGACATGTGAGTTTATCTCTGCTCAGTTAATGCTAAAAGATAATAGACAACAATAAAAGACAATAAAAAAATTAATCATTAAACCAATCCTTTCTTTGTAAACTACCCAGTATCAATATGTTTAATATGTATCAGTATGTTTAACCTTTTTTTCTCCTACTGTGTAGTAAATGTTTCAGCAGGAGAGAGGGTGCAGGTGGAAGAAATTCCCCCCAACACCACACATTTCTCTTTGCGCCGTTTTGACCGCTACACTCGCTACAGGTTCAGTCTGGCTGCTCAGACACAGGTGGGGATGGGAGAGGCATTCACAGAGGAGTCGCCCCATTTCACAACAGAGGGTAAAAACATATTCAGGGTCGTCTATTTCCATCCTTTTCGTTACACCTCCCTTTGGTTTCTTATAAGGTGGTGTCAGCAGTATTAGTCTGTAATGTCCAACAAAAACATGTGATGAATAAATTAACATTTGCAGAGAGACATCTAATGACCTGATTCATTAAAATTTCACCAAGAGTGATGGATAATATAAATTTCATCCAATTTCTTCATATATTATAAAAAAGGTGATTTCACATTTCATTGCTGTATTTTATTTAAATTTGTGTGGAGGCCAGTTTTAGTATCTAATCCTAAAGTTGCTGCCTGTGGTTCAGGGCAGTTTAGTTGTATTGCCAGCACTTCAGTTACGGAATGATCAGTCACCAAGTGATGTGGTTCTGATGTTATAATGATATCAGCGTGAAACTACACCACAACCAGGAGGGCAAGGTTCATTGATGAAATCATTAAACAGTTGCCAGGTTTCACATAAGAAATCTATCTTTCATCCCTTTAAGAAGTTTGAATTAGTGGGGTCTTGTTATTAAGAAAGTGCACATTGAACTGGCCAGATTTAAGTCTGTGGGAACAGGACCGAGACATGGGGGTTAGAATGCTTTAAACAATAGAAGTTTTGGGGATGGGAATATGTGGACAAAAATGACCTAATGATCTAATTCTTTAAATAATATATCAGGGAATAAACAAAGCTACATTGATTGGGTGAATGGGATTGTAATGTCATCAGAATCAAAGAAGCATATTGGCTGATTACATCAACTGGGATCACCCATAATCCCAGGTGTTTCAAACAAATTGTTGTCTAGCAGTTTTTGGACAATTAATTGGAAAAGTTAGATAGTAACTTTTTTTGGTGCTGGAGTGGACTATAAAATCATCAGTACAAACTATCACAAACTTTGCGGAGCATGTCTTTGAGTACATCTTTAATGAAGGCTTGGACAATTAAGGGATTAAACAAGACATATGGCATTAGCAAGTATTCACAGTGTCCTGATATATTAAATTGACAAATACTTTCTAGTTTTTCTCGTAAATTTCTTTGTGTGTGTTTGAGCAGAATATACCCGGGAACAAGTGGATATAATCACGCAGGGATGGTTCATCGGGTTGATGTGTGCCATTGCACTTTTGGTTCTCATCATGCTCACAGTCTTCTTCATTAAAAAAACACGTGGAGGAAAGTACCCAGGTATGATCACTTACAAAATGTTTTACAGTTACAAATGCGCATTCACATATTTCAAATGTAAAAATTGTAGGTTTGTATCCATACAGTAACACAATCATTAAGTAAATAACTTATAAAGGTAAATAAATGAACCAATACAGCAAAAGTAAACTTGCCAAAGCTAAAATAAATAACTTTTAGCTCTTGATTTTCTCTTTAAAGTGAGAGACAAGCAGGATTTTGCACTTGACTCTATGGACGAGAAGGATGAGGGGTCTTTTGAATACAGGTGCATATGTCTAATACATTTCTCTTTTATTCTGTAGAAATATGTTAATTTTATTGTTTTGTGAACCCAGAGCTTATGTCAACTTTGCAGTGAGAAATATAAATATATGAACACAATGAAGTATTGTACTTATGTGACTTCATGTCATGATTTAACCCTGTCACACCACATTATGCAGAGAATATGCATCATAATAACTGTCCCTCTCTTTCTTTTAAATTCATCCCTCAACTGCCTCTCATCCCTGGTCATCCATTCTTATTTTTCCCATTGGGCCCCTGAAGGTCTCTTGAAAGGTATGATGTATGTCATACATAATAACCTGTCGATCAGGTTCTTTGTGTAACATGTTATTTTACATACTAACCAACTATTAAATACTATATTAAAAACTCAGTGATGTATGATGGCTTCACTATAACCCCATTTTAGTGCTAGTAAAGGCCTGTTACTTATTACTGAATGATGTTTTGTTTAAACTCCATGTTATTTACTGTAGGATAGCACGTGTACCCACACTACCCTACTCCAGAAGGTACGTAATGTGTAAAACTTTTGCATAAATAATTCATATCTGCATTGTCCAGAGATATGTCTACATGTTTGGGTAAATACCTGTATGTGTTTCTTCAGAGAGGATGAAAGCCGCCAAGGTCGGATTCAGGGACACATGCAAATGAAGACAAATAGTGATGACAGCCTGATGGAATATACTGAAGGTGACGAGATCGAGTTTAACGAGGACGGCTCCTTCATTGGTGAATATACAGGCACCAGTAAGAGAGACAGAGAGTCTTTTGCATAACGCAACTCCTAAATATGGTGCTAGAGTGCAAACGACATGGTGCCCACTGGTCCCTGCTAAAACCCTGATTTGACCTCAATCACTGCTGAGCATTGATGGATGACTATACAAGCCAAACGGAACTCGCATGCCTTTGGCTACATCATGCAGCAATTGAGCCTAAATTAAGGCAGAGGCATTACTTTACTAGACAAAGGTATGGATGTAAGCAGTGGGTTTTCAATAGACAACATTGATATGTGTAGTTATTAGAAATATTATTTAGAACACTTCACTGTGTACCATTTTCACTGCACATTTTCGATATTATATGGGAAAAGCAGGAAACAATTGTTAAAAAAACAACTTTAAAACAGTCGGTTTACTGATATTTGGAGTCGATTCAGTGTCTCTTGAATGTGTATAGGGTTATGCTGCAGTAAAACTGTACATTTTAAAGATAAATTACTATGAACTTTAGTCATGGGCATTTTTACAAATGCTAGTAAACACAGAATGGCTTGTGTCCAAATATGGCATATACACTTCTAGACCTGTGCAAATGCGAATTTATGAAATGATCATATTATTAGTGAATTCAAGTCATTGATAAGTTGATTGGTACAGGGTATTTAATTATTGTAATTAGATACAATAGATCTTTCTGGTTATCTTTTAGGTGCTACTCAAACTTTACAGAATTGAACTTTGTTTGCTTTCAGGGAGTTTCCTTCCCATTCCTGTTACCTTTATTAATAATGGTTCTAAGTAGAACCCTTTTAGGTACCATTTAACTATCTAAAGAACACTTGAAGAATGCCCCTTTTTAAAGTGTATGTTTTTGAAAGATGGCTATTTTGGTGTTCATTCTGTGTTAGTTTTCATGACTCAAACAGAATGTTTTTTGTTTTTAATACATCAATCAGTCTTTTCATGTTTGTGAATGAAAAGAAGTCAGTGACACCATGGAGGATATGCATGTGTCTCTTTAGACTGTTGATAAAATAAAATCAGTAGACCTCTAGGTCATGATTTGGATATGGATATTAATAAATTAAGCTGACCAGAATATGACAATGCATTTTTATCTCTGTGATTAATGTATATACTTGTCTGAATTTGTGTTAACACAATGAAGTGAAAATCCTGAGGCACTTATCATTACTAATCCCTGTCTGTGTGTATAGTCACAGCTGTATAATGCAAACCAGACAGTGTAACAGTTTGTCTTTATTTAGTTTGTCTGTCATGTCATCATCTTTTGCCATATAATTTAAACTGTATGGAGTTTTGTTCGGTTCCACCTCTAACTACTCTAAATATAGAATATAGAATATATTTTTATCAGCGCTTTAATACTCTCATGCCAAGTCATACAATGATCTTAAATAAAAGAAACAATATTTGTATAGTTATGTCATGTTCACATGCTGTTGGGAAACACTGTACAGGTTCATGTCATTCAGAATTCAGTATTGTATGTAACCTGATTATTATAAAAGTAAGCCTGAAATATTTGAATTTATTGGAGTAAAATAATAATTGTTCCACTTAATATTTAGTCATAGCATAGAATTCCATTAACCAAAAGCTTTTTACTTATTTTCTAATTGAAAAAAAAAAAGCTGGATATATAATTAAATAATAATTAAATGTTGAAACATATGCAATGCTCTATCCTATCTCTAATAATAAGATAAACAAAAAAGAACATTTCCATGATTTCCAAATATGACAAATCATCATGACTTTGAAATCAACATTGTGAAATCAACAACTATATAGATATACAGCATCCTGAAATTATCTTAAGCTTTATGCACTTACATTTAGTTGCAATTTGCAACCCTAACCCTAACACCTTGCTAACATTTATCAGGAATACTACTAATATCTTACTACAGAGATAGCTTGACACTATATCAATATCTGCCATCAACACTATATTACACTTTATTCGCAGTTGCTTTAAAGCGTTTCTCAGATCAGAAATTAAATTCTCTAAACTACTTGTTTAACTTCCACATCATGTAGTCACTTGTGCTCATCATAAAAGCATTTCTTGTTGCATTGATCACATTTTCAATGGTTTTGTACATTCATTTAATTGATTGTGTACAAGTGTCTGCTGTTTCCTACATTATCAGTTGTTTATGTCATGTTGGTCAAAATATATTATACTAATTATTTCACTAATTGAATAGTCTTAACCCCTAAAACATCCCAGCATCAGTTCATTGCTTAAGTCATTGAATGCAAAATGGTTAAACCAGTTGTCATCATTTGTCATCTAAAATTTCTATTAAATTTTTTTTATGTAAATGTTGAATTGATCAATTGTGCAGATGAATCTTGAATGTCACTTATAGAGGGACATGTACGGCATCAGATCAACCAATATCAACTAGTTCTATAAATAGGTCAAAGGTGAATCATGTGAACATTCAATTGGTGACAGAGGAAAACACAGAATTACAATTTAAAAAAATGGAGGAACAACCAAGAAGCGAACGAACATTATTACAGTACAGTTGAAGTGTGAATCCTTTCAACTTTTATGCAATCAATATAAATCAAATATGCAATCAAAAAAATTAATTTGTGCTCCTGAAATTCATATATACCATACAGAAGAAATTCAACTTTGTGCATTTTTAATCATTGTAATTCAAACCATAGTTTTTATAAAGAAACACTGAAACTGTGCGCCGTCATACGGGTAACATTATCAAACATTTTGACGATGATGAAAGGTCTTGTCATTCTGATGGTAAAGTATTTGTTGAAACAAATACTTACTTTTAAGAGATGAATCAAGGATTTTGAGAAAAAGAAAGGCTTTTGCAGAAATCCAATGTGTTGTACTGTTTGTACAAATTGTTTTGAGAATGTACTTTCTGGTTTGCAAATATTAAGGATAATTCGAGAAATGTTCTAAAGCAACTGAGAAAAACTTTAAGCTTCACTTTTAGGTTCCTGTTTCAACATTATGATTATTTTTAAAGGAAGTAGCTTCATAGCAACTTCCTATAATTTAACGTTCTGTTTCACAAAAATATTTCCAACATTTAGCAAGGCTTGTTAATATTTACAATGTTTTTGTAAACCTTGAGATATTTTTGTCTCATGACATTTCTCCCTGTGCTTTGCTTATGGCTAATTTTTAAAGTGTTTTTTAATAAACCAGAAAAATTATTAGTAATATAACTGAAACTAAAGCGTGCTTTAAAAATGTTGAGAAACTACATACTATCACTTACAATATATACTGAATACATAGCTCAATTTAATAAATGTATAGTCTTTTTAATACTTTTTAGCAAATCCATTTATAATTGAATGTATTTTTTATTTTAAATTACTGATATTCTGATTTTAAGTGATTTGCTTTGTTGTATGCATGCAAACTGTTTGGTCCTAGACTAAGCAGCTACGTACCACACAGTTTCCCAGAATGCTCTCAAAGGTACAGCAATAGAAGCTCACTAATATCTGAAGAGATAGTTAAGCTTCTCCAGACTTACAGTGCTTTTGGAAATATTTAGACCCCTTTAATTTTTTCATTTATGCTTTATTGCTTTTGGCTAGATGAAAGCCTTTCCTCATTACAAAACCCATGAAAGTCTGCTTAGAGTTGCACACACTGAAGGACTCTCAGAGTGTGTAGAACAAGATTCTCTGGTCTGATGAAACCAAGTTTGACTTAATTTCTAGATGTAATGTGTTGAGGAAATCAGGAACCGCTTATCACCTGCCCAAAACCATCCCAATAGTGAAGCATGATGGTGGCAGCATCATGCTGCTGTGGTGTTTATTTTGCAGCAGGGACTTCTAAAAATAATCTAGAATTAACTTTGTCATTTTGGGGTTCCACACCTCTTCCATTTAACAATTATGGATAATAATTGAAACCTTCCCCAAATCTGTGCCTTGCAACAATCCTGTCTCTGTGCTCTGCAGGCAGTTCCTTTGACCTTATGGCATGTGAGAGCTTTTATAGAGAGATGTGTGCCTTTCCAAATAATGTCAAATCAATAAGGTTTTAAACTGGTCGATTCTAATCAAGTTGTAGAAATATCTTAGCAACGGTTAAAGAAAACTGGAAGGCACTTTTCGCTAATATTCAAGTGTTGTTGCCAAGGGTCTGAATACTTATGTAGATGTGATATTTCAGGTTTTTTATTTAAAATAAATCACAGATATTTGGAGAATTCTGTTCACTATATCATTCTGGGGTACTGAATGTATATTAAGCAGGAGAAAATAGATTCATTTAAACAATTATAGTTTTAGGCTACAGCATAACAAAATTGAAAAAAGTAAAGGGCATTGAATACATTCTGAATGCACTGTATTTATCACTACTAGTTTTATGTAACAAGATCCACACGTTTATAAGCAGAAATAATGACATAAAAAATGTAGACGGATATTCAGCAACTTGAGATCCTTGCCCTTTACTTGAATGGCAAAAAAGTACGTCACAAACTAACGTCAGCAGAACGTTGCCGAGAGCATCACACTGCCTATAATGCAGTATTGCCTTTTTCTTATAGTGCAACCTGATGCTAGCTCTTTCCAAAGTAAGCAACACACACACACAGACACATACAGACACACACAGACACACAGACACACAGACACACACACACACACACACACACACACACACACACACACACACACACACACACAAATGGCCATCCACATGATATAAAAGGAAACATAATTCATCCACTTTCTTCAATTGATTAGTGTCCAATTCTGATGCTCACATGCCCATTGTACGTGACCAGTCTGAGTCTATGCAGCCATGTATGCAGCCAGCTGCTATGATGTGTATATTCTGACACCTTTCTATTATAGCCAGCATTAACAATTTAAGCCTTCTTTATTTGACCTATAGTAGTTTTTGATCATTAGCAGGCATACTAATAGTCTTCTATTTTTTAATTGTTTTCTATTTTCATACAATAAATTATATTTGTATGATATCATTACATTGAACTGAACACATTACATGTTTGAACAATATGCATATAGATATTTTTTTAAAGCTTTCCAAAAAAAGTTTTTTGAATAAAGCAATGTAAGTGTGATGTTTTCCATTTTATATTGATAAAACAATGTTTTTAGAGTTCCATCTAAAAGTATTAGACTGACAAGGTAATGTTTGTTTGCTTGAAGATCTTTTTTTTTTGTCCCTACTTTTGCCCTTTCCATTCCTGTGGAAGAGGTTAAGCTTGGTTCCAGAATTCGTCTGTATCGCTTTGCAAAGTCAAATCTGACTTTTTGATTCTCACTAAAGCTTCTTATTTAAATCTTGTGGCTATTTTTCTGCTCTCAACGTTTTCTTTGAATGGCAGACTCTGATATTTTCACCTCTGCCCCATGGAAGGTTTTGGTGACTAAACTGTTATCTGGTTGTTAGTACAATAGTGTTTTATCTCTTTTCCGTTCATTTGAAATTGTTCTTATGGCTATGCCTAAAGCCAGTGCAATGGCTGGGGCCAATTTTTCTACTTTTCTCAGCTTCACACACAGTCAGCTCTCTTGTCTTCATGTTGGTTTATCTTTTTAAACAACAAATGCACAATCTTCACACGTGAAACCCAGGGCTCAGACCAAGAGTAAACATTCATAGATATTAGATGTTTAAACAATCTATCTAACAGGGCACACCTGGGCAACAAGGAACACCTGTTCCCCTATTTTTAATCTCTTGAACAATGTTTGTGTCAAAAATAAAAGGTTTAACACATCTAGAAATAAATATCAGGAAACGAAATTTATATTCTGATCTTACTTTCATCTTTTCACCCAAATTTCGTCAGTGTTTGGCCTTGCTACTCTGATATATTTTTTTGGAAGGGAGTGTACATTTAGTTTATTAGTTTTTGTTAGTCCTTTTTACTCTTTATATTCTATGTCTGTTATTTGTATAACTTACATTTTCTTTAGATGAATACAACTAATAAATCTGTTGATTTATCACTATTTTCTTTCCTCATTCTACACTTATTTCCTTTAACAACCATTCAAAGCCACATGTTCTATTCATCATGTTCATGTTTTTGTCTGCTTGACAGGACCATACAAATTTGTTTATCTCAAGATCGTTAACACCCTGAAACTGAGTTACAGCACAGTGGCAAAGATCATACAGACGTTTTCCAAGATGAGTTTCACTTGGTGCAGGCCTTGCAAGGGACCATCAAAGAAGTTTTCATGCTGTGTGTCAGGTGCAGAAGCTAGCTTCTAAAAACAGCTGCATGAATTCTGCCAGAATTGATTTAGAACTTGCAGAAGTGGAAGGTCCGCTTGTCAGTGCTCAGACCATACGCCGCACACTGCAACAAGTTGGTTTGCATGGCAGGTGTCCCAGATGGAAGCGTCTATTGCAACTGGCTCACAAGAAAGCCTGCAAACAGTTTGCTTAAGACATAATGTCCAAGAGCATGAATTAATGTCTGTGGTCTGATAAGACTAAGATTAACTTGTTTGGCCCAGATGGTGTCCAGCACGTGTGGAGACACCCAGGTGAGGAGTACCAAGAAAGGGGCTCAGGGGCTGCATGATTGCTGCTGGTTCGGGGGAGTTGCAGTTCATTGAGGGAAACATGGATTCCAACATGTACTGTGACACACTGTGACAAGCAGAACATGATGCCCCCCCTTCAGAAACTGACCTGAATGTCAGTTTTTCAACATAATAACAAGAAAAACTGTAACATATAGCAATGAGACCAGTATAGGTATATGTGTATAATGCAAAGAATAACTGAAGCACTATAGCATGCCTTTAGCAATACATCTTGAGGTAATAGCTGTCACAGTCTGTCAGCTGTATTCACAGTGAAATAATGCAATAATGCAGGCAAAAATCAGTTTATATCTATTTATTTTTACCAAAATGTACAGTGTATGTCTCTGTACCATGTATTTCTTTGGCCATATAATTTAAAATTAATGCAATTTTGCTCCTCCATGTACAGCTGTAAATATTCAATCTGTGCTTTACATATTGTATCTGTATAGCTGTCTGGGAACCACCAGCCTCACCTTCCCTCAACGCACCGCACGCTCGTAGTAACTCCCCATCATATTAAATACCTGCACCTGGCGCTCATCACCGTGCAACCCTCCTTAAGACCTGCTCTGCCCCAGTGTCCGATCTTTAAGCATAAGGGAGATGTGCAGACCTGCAGTAACTACAGGGGATTTAAGTTGATCAGTTACACTATTAAGTTATAGGAAAGAGTAGTGAAAGCCAGGCTGAGAGAAGAGGTGACCCTCTGTGAGCAACGAGGAAGAGCACCACAGATGCCTTATTTGCTTTGAGGATGTTGATGGAGAAGTATAGAGAAAGTCAGAAAGAATTGCATTGTGTATTTGTGGATTTAGAGAAAGCATACAACAGGGTGCCTAGAGAGGAGTTGTGGTATTGTATGAGGAAGTCAGGTGTGTCAGAGAAGTATGTGAGGGTGGTGCAGGACATGTATGAGGACAATGTGACAGCAGTGAAGTGCGCAGTAGGAACGACAGACTGGTTCAAGGTGAAGGTTGGACTGCATCAATGTTTGGCCCAGTGGTGATGGACAGGTTGACGGACGAGGTCAGACAGGAGTCTCCCTGGACTATGATGTTTGCGGATGATATTGTGATTTGTGGTGAGAGAAGTGAGCAGGTTGAGAAGAGCCTGGAGAGGTAGAGGTACATGCTGGAGAGAAGTTGAATGAAAGTCAGTAGGAGTAAGACAGAGTACATGTGTGTGAATGAGAGGGAGGGCAGTGGAGTGGTGTGGTTGCAAAGAGAAGAGGTGGAGAAGGTGGAGGAGTTCAGGTACCTTGGGTCAACAGTGCAAAGTAATAGAGAGTGTGTTAGGAAAGTAAAGAAAAGAGTGCAGGCAGGGTGGAGTGGGTGGAGAAGAGTGACAGGAGTTATTTGTGATAGTAGGGTATCTGCAAGAATAAAAGGGAAAGTTTATAGGACTGTGGTGAGACCTGCGATGTTGTATGGATTAGAGACAGTGGCATTGAGTAAAAGGCAGGAGGCGGAGCTGGAGGTAGCAGAGCTGAAGATGTTAAGGTTTTCGTTGGGAGTGACGACGATGGACAAGATTAGAAATGAGTTTATTAGAGGGACAGCGCATGTTGGACGTTTTGGTGACAAGGTGAGGGAGGCAAGATTGAGATGGTTAGGACATGTGCAGAGGAGGGACATGAGTTATGTTGGTAGGAGAATGCTGAGGATGGAGCCACCAGGAAGGAGGAAAAGAGGAAGTCCAAGGAGGAGGTTCATGGATGGTAGTTGGTGTGAAAGAGGCAGATGTAGAGGACCGGGTGGAATAGAGACGGAGGAGCCGCTGTGGCGACCCCTAATTGGAGCAGCCGAATGAAGAAGAAGAAGATTGTGAATAAAATATAAGTTTATGAGTTTTGTAAATTATTGCATTCCTTTTTTATTCACAATTTGTACAGTGTCTCAACTTTTTGGGAACCGGGTTTGCAAATACCTGCACCTGGCACTCATCACTGCGCAAGACCCACTCTGCCCCAGTGTCCTCGTCCATTCTGGGGAACTCTCTTAGACTAACTTGCTGTGGATTAACCTTTCTACGGACTTTGATTTTCTCAAAGATTACTCAGATTCTATTAACTTAGTCTTTTTCAAGGTTTACTCGGATTCTATGGACTTTGCCTTTCTTTAGGACTACATGGATTCTATGGACTTTGTGGGTTCTATTGTGGCTTTCTGTGTTGGACCAGTGTTTTTTTATTAAACCTTGTTCATCATCACTTCGGTCTCCGGCACTGTTCATCCATTTTGTCTGTGCTGTAAATAATGTATTTGTGTTAAAAATTTTGTGCCTTCGCTATTGATCGGTCATTAAATGATCTTAAGAAATATACATTACCATACATAATGATTATTAATAGATGTAGCCCACAGTAGACAAACTAATTAATTAAAACATTTAAAATTATTCATCTTTTCTTGTTAGTGGAATAAATCTCAAATGATATTTCTTACGTTGAGTCAGACAAACTGCTATAATAAGCAGCCCTCTTTGTTGCTCAAATGTCACTGGAAAATTCATGCTGTTCCATAAGTCTTTCACTTATGGATATTTTTTCATTTACATTATGTAAATAATGATCAGGAACACACAACAAAAATCAATGGTATTTCCAGAGACAGCTCTAGACAATTTCCCTAAAATTGGGAACATCTAGTCACATTTCTGAATTAATTTGTCTGCTACCATGAGCTCCATTACCAGTAATGATTAGTGAGTCCAAACCAAAAGCAGCCATGAAAGCCAAAGTCATGACAAGATCTCCACTGTTCTTGACCGAACTGCTTGTGTTTTTGAGCATAAGCAGATAATTTCTTTTTATTTGCTTCTTGTGGTATGGCCTTTATATATCTCAAAGTCAGGAAATATCAGAAAATTACACCTGAATTCTTATTTATTGTGTCAAATTCATCCTTTGATGTCCAACCCAAATACTGCAGTGTACAGCAAAAACTATTTATTCTTGTCTTTTCAATACCTTCAGAATGGACAGTATGTATTTATATTTCTTTTTATTCTGTCTACTTTTACCATCAGTTCTTTATATCAAGTCTTTTATTCAGTTAAACAATTTGTATTTTATTTTCCCTTCTGCAGATACCAGCTTTGCTTTTTTTTATGTCTGTGACATGCATGTTGCACAAACACGTGCCTGTTTGCAGAACATTTGCGCAAAAATTTTTATTGGATATGCAGTTACTACATTTCCTACCCGCAAACTTGCATCACACAAACCTAAGTGAATTTGATGAAACTCTTAATGCGTATTTGTACTTTTGTGTATTTGTTATATTCATGATTATGACAAAGCAAATGATTACATGTTCTTTGCATCTTTTCCTTTAGAAAATTGAGTATAAAACTAAACAGTGCATAATAATATGAAGCTGAGAGAATTTACTTTTGTCAAAATAAAATAATATAAAAAGCATATGTCTACTAAATTAGATATAATGAAGATAGAAATAGGGAGAGAATGAATATAAGCAGAAAAATTTTTCTTTTCTATTGTTGCATTTCTTTGAATTAAATGGAATCTAAAAGAGATTTCAGCAGCAAATTGTCTCTTGTATATATACACACACACACTCTCACACACACACACACACACACACACACACACACACACACACACACACACACACACACACACACACACAAATAATTGTTAAGCATTGTTGATTCATTCATGAATCATGGTTTAACAGTTGGCAACTTCCTATTAACTCGTGCTGTTTGAGAAATACATTCAAAAATTGAGCAACAAGATTTCTTATTGACAACAATTGCAAATTTTTTGAATACTGTGATTTTTATTGAATTTTTATTCAATTTAAATATTATTGAAAAGGTTTTAAAGTAAACACGGCAGAAATTGTACCTAACTAACATGTAACCATGCAAAGCCACATGTTCTATTCATCACGTTCATGTTTTTGTCTGCTTGACAGGACCATACAAATTTGTTTATCTTGTATTAGAGAGGTTAAAATTTGGTGATTTGAGTATAATTCTCTAACAGTGACCATTTCAACATGACACCTCAAGGCAAAGAACTTTCTGAGCTTTTGAGAATTAGAATGATTGCTCTCCACGAAAATGGCCGAGGCTATAAGAAGATCAGTAACACCCTGAAACTGAGTTACAATACAGTGGCCAGGATCATACATTTTCCCAATACGAGTTTCACTCGGTGAAGGCTTCGCAATGGACGATCAAAGAAGATCTTGTGCTGTGTGTCAGATGCAGAAGCTAGTGTCAAAAACAGCTGCATGAGTTCTGCCAGAATTGATTTAGAGCTTGCAGAAGTGGAAGGTCCGCTTGTCAGTGCTCAGACCATACACCGCACACTGCAACAAGTTGGTTTGCATGGCCGGCATCCCAGATGGAAGCCTCTTTTGCAAGTGGCTCACAAGAAAGCCTGCAAACAGTTTGCTTAAGACCTCCTGCCCAAGAGCATGAATTAATGTCTGTGGTCTGATGAGACTAAGATTAACCTGTTTGGCCCAGATGATGTCAAGAACGTGTGGTGACACCCAGGTGAGGAGTACCAAGAAAACTGTCTTGCCTACTGTCAAGCATGGTGGTGGTAGCATTATGGTCAGGGGCTGCATGATTGCTGCTGGTTCGGGGGAGTTGCAGTTCATTGAGGGAAACATGGATTCCAGCATGTGCTGTGACACACTGTGACAAGCAGAACATGATGCCCCCCCTTCAAAAACTAAACCGAATGTCAGTTTTCCAACATAATAGCAAGAAAAACTGAAATGTATAGCAGTGATACCAGTAAAGGTGCATGTGTATAATGCAAAGAATAACTGAAGCACAATAGCATGCCTTTAGCAATACATCTTGAAGTAATAGCTGTCACAGTCTGTCAGCTGTTTTCACAGTGAAATAATGCATACTCAAACAGTGTATGTCTCTGTACCATGTATTTCCTTGGCCATATTTTGTTCCTCCATGTACGGCTGTAAATATTGTATCTGTATAGCAAACATTTTGTCTGTCCTGTAAATATTGCATTTGTGTTGTAAATATTTTGTCTTCGCTATTGATCAGTCATTAAATGATCTTAAGAAATAACATACATGATGATTATTAATAGATGTAGCCCACAGTAGACAAACTAATTCGTTAAAAAAGTTTAAAATGATTAATCTATTCTATACTTGTTACTTTTTCTTGTTAGAAGAATAAATCTCAAATGATTTTTTTTACATTGAGTCAGACAAACTGCTATAATAAGCAGCCCCCTCTGTTGCTCAATTTAGTAATGTCACTGGAAACTTCATGCTGTTCCATAAGTCTTTACACTTATGGATATTTTTTCATTTACATTATGTAAATAATGATCTGGAACACACAACAAAAATCAATGGTATTTCCAGAGACAGCTCTAGACAATTTCTCTAAAATTGGGAACATCTAGTCACATTTCTGAATTAATTTGTCTGCTACCATGAGCTCCATTACCAATAATGATTAGTGAGTCCAAACCAGAAGCAGCTATGAAAGCCAAAGCCATGACAAGATCTTCACTGTTCTTGACCGAACTGCTTGTGTTTTTGAGCATGAGCAGATAATTTCTTTTTATTTGCTTCTTGTGGTATGGCCTTTATATATCTCAAAGTCAGGAAATATCAGAAAATTAAACCTGAACTCTGATTTATTGTCATATTCATCTTCTGATTTCCAACCCAAATACTGCAGTGTACAGCAAAAACTATTTATTCTTGTCTTTTCAATACCTTCAGAATGGACAGTATGTATTTATATTTCTTTATATTCTGTCTACTCTAAGTCTTTTATTCAGTTAAATGATTTGTATTTCATTTTCCCTTCTGATATCTGCACCTTTGCTGTTTTTTATGTCTGTGACATGCATGTTGCATAAACACTGAATATAAGCAAAAAAAGCATGTTTAAAGGTTTCTTTTCTATTGTTGCATTTCTTTGAATTAAATCGAATCTAAAAGAGATTTAAGCAGCAAAATTTCCTTGTATATATACACACACACACTCTCACACACACAAATAATTGTTAAGCATTCCATTCTAGCCATTTAAAGATGAGTAAATCATAGTTTATCAGTTGGCAACTTCCTATTAACTCCTATTAACTCATGTGCTGTTTGAGAAATACATTTCAAAATTGAGCAACATGATTTCTTATTGCCAGCAATTGCAAAATTTTTGAATACTGTGATTCCTTTAGAATTGTTATTCAGTTGAAATATTGAAATATTATTAAAAAGGTTTTAAAGTAAGCACGGCAGAATTTGTACCTAACTAACAAAATACCTAACTAACTGTATCCAAAAAAAAAAAAAAAAAAAGCGAATAAAAAATTATTGCACTCTTTTATTTTTCGTCACGTTCTTTTCATTCATACCTTCTAAAAATAAGTGGGCATTGTATTGCAGGAAAACAAAGCTGTTGCATGCATACGGTCAAATAATAATTACTACTCATGGAACACCTATTGAGGTTTTCTGACACATACACTGTGGGTATTTACTGCAAAAATGTGAACTAAAGACATAAAAAGGGCAAGTCATTGTTTACCGGTAGTAAATGCTTTAAAGATGTGACACATGATAATATTTGAAAGTAGACTGCATATGAATCACTGCTAATCATTGTCACAAGGTCCTTCCCATACTATTGTAGGCAAAAAAATTACATGGGAAAAAATATTTAATGCAAATCTGTATTAAAATTTATTAAACAAAAAATAGGATTGCAAAATAAATATATTTCAAAAACGTTGATGGTAGATTAAGTAAAATCTATAATGTAACTGCTGTTTATATATGTAGTTTACATTATGAAACAGATTATGCAAATAGGACACAGCTGATTGGTTACTACTCACATGTTCATTCCCATTGCTACTATATAAACACAGTTCTGGTTTTGCTTCCACTGGAAGTATACAACTGCAACCACAATGACAAGACTCACTCTGCTCGCAGGTATTGATCATGTTATTTATTCATTAACATTTGACTGTTGACATATTCTCTGACATTTTTATCCTGTGTTTGGACACTGTACATTTTATTTGTTTTCCCTCATAGGCTTTTGCCTGTTATTTATTCATCTTGGTGAGCTTTCTCTTTGCAGTATTTCAGAAAAAAATTCCTTGTTTTTACTTATCCAATCCATATACTGAAGCATTTTGTTTTAAATATAGGTTCAGCCTATCAACTTGTATGTTACTTCACTAACTGGGCCCAGTACAGACCTGATCCTGTGAAGCATGTGCCTAGCAACATTGATCCCTTCCTGTGCACACATCTGATCTACGCATTCTCCATCATTAACTCTGCGAATCAGCTAGCGACCTACGAGTGGAACGATGAGACTCTTTACCAATCATTCAATAGTCTGAAGCAAAGGTGAAACTTGCTTCTGTTGGGTAAAGATATTATATCAAGGTTTAAAAACGTATTTGCTAATCCTGTATACTAATTTAACAGCAATCCAAGCTTGAAGACACTTTTGGCTGTTGGAGGATGGAACTTTGGTTCAACACAGTAAGATTTTTCTCTTTTTCCTTTGATTGTTGTGCTGTGAAATATTTGATTGTATCTGTGCTAAAAGTAAAAGTAAAAGACAAATATAAAATGATCTGTGTCCAGATTCTCTATCATGGTGTCTACAAAAGAAAACAGAAATACATTCATCCAGTCCTCCATCAGCTTTTTGAGAAAATATGGATTTGATGGGCTGGATCTAGACTGGGAGTATCCTGGAGCCCGCGGTAGCCCTCCAGAGGATAAGCAAAGATTTACTCTGCTCTGTCAGGTCAGGACTTTACATTTTTATTCTGTATATTGCCATCGTACTCTGGAGTGTTACACAAGAAGCTAAAATATTCAAGTTTACAGAATGATGTGGTTTCAGATTGTGTTTCGAAAATGCAAAAAAGGATTACCTTTGATTATATTTGCTAGAAATCCTATTAACAAAATGCCAAAAAATCTTCATGTCTTCAGTAAAGAATTGAAGATAACCAGATAAAAAAAAACTTTTAACTTCTTTTTTAAAAACTTTCTTGCTTTAAAATTACTTTTGAACACACACACACACACACACACACACACACACACACACACACACACACACACACACACACACTGGGAATGAATCACATTGGAAATCAAACATACATAAATTAAACAGAAGGGATGGATGGATATGTATGACAGATATAGACAGAAGTACAGATTAAAGTGATTCAGTATGATTGTGATTGTCATTAAAGTGTCTATGTGCTATATAAAAATGTAAAATCAAAGTGAAATGTTATAAAAAGTATAATAGGATGTAAATGTAAATGGTATAAACAGTAGTTATATTAGATATTAATGTATTTTTAATTCAGTAAACATTTATTTGCTTTCGGATTTAAAATTATTTATTGAATTTACAGATCGATGCAAAATAAGTCTAATACTAAACTAGATCAATTAAACTTAAACATGTACATGAATAATTCCACAGTTCAAAACACAAACTCCTTCATTAACCTTATCTACTGTACCAATTTCCCCTTTTTCTTCTTATATTTCACCAACTCCTCAGAGAAATCATGGGAGTGCTACTTGCCTATTATATGGTCATATGACATTTAAGTGCAATTGCTTAGATTACTTACCCAGTGTCATTATATTTTTTTAATATGTGTTTTTGCCCCTGTAGGAACTTCAACAGGCCTATAAGAATGAAAGCATTGCTACAGGAAATCCCCAACTTATGGTCACAGCTGCAGTGGCTGCGGGAAAAGCAACCATAGATGCTGGATATGAAATTGCTGAGATTGCCAAGTAGGCTATGTTAGATGAGCTGAAATAAATCAAATTGGATCAAACATAGTATGAATTCAGCATAGACATATTTATAGAAATAAACACTAAAATAAGAATAATTACTTGCCAATATAAAAGCTTGGAATTTTAAGCTTAACATCAGTGTAAGATTGGATAAGTATTTTAAAATGAGGATATAAAAATATAATAATTTCCTTTGATTGTGGCATGCTATAATAGTTTCAGACTATATAAAAGAATGAGATTTTCTTAAAAAAATATGATATACAATGTTACTGGTCTCCCTAATTTAATAGTATTTTCTTAATTATACAGGTACGTGGACTTTATTAGTGTGATGACCTATGACTTTCATGGGTCTTGGGAGAGTTTCACTGGCCACAACAGTCCTCTTTATCAATGGTCTCAGGAAACAGGAGAGCAAATCTTTCTCAATACTGTAAAGACAAAGCGTTTTACAATTTCACTAATACCTGAGCTTGGCAATCGCAGATGCACTGCAACATTGTGTTTGTAATTTTGCAGAATTTTTCCATGACATACTGGAATAATCAGGGTGCTCCAGTAGAGAAGCTGATGATGGGTTTTGCTACATATGGCAGATCTTTCCGACTGTCATCTGCAGCAAGTGGACTGGGAGCTCCAACAAGTGGCCCTGGATCTCCTGGCACCTACACCAGAGAGTCAGGCTTCTGGTCTTATTATGAGGTTTGTACACAGCCTACTGTTTGTGAGCCACACAAACTTCACTGTGTTGTTTTATTAAAAGATTTGAATGGAGAGGCAGTAAATGTTTTTTCACCATCAGATCTGCAGCTTTCTTCAAGGAACCAGCATACAATGGATTCAGGATCAAAAGGTACCCTATGCGACAAAAGCTGATCAATGGGTTGGATTTGACACAAAGGAGAGCTTTGATACGAAGGTACGAAAACAAGAGTGAGGAAAGAATATCATGGTCAAACTCAAGTTTCGTTTAAAAAAAAAGTACTGTGTGTATACATGAACTTGCATCTAGTATTTCACATAAACATTGTAGTGTCAGTATATACCATGTAATGTGATAAATAAAAAAAAGCATAATGCCCAACTGAGGTGAAGAGAATTTAATAAAGCAACAGCCGCTCTATAGTGATGCAAGAAAGACCTTATCGTTTGCTTTCTGTTTTAGGTCACTTATTTGAAAAATAATAATTTTGGAGGGGCTTTTGTGTGGTCTTTGGATTTGGATGATTTTACTGGAAAGTTCTGTGGTCTGGGAACATACCCTCTCATCAGTGAGCTCAAGAGTCTCCTAAACAATGGTATTTTAAATAAATGACAATGTAATTTTCAGAAATACTGTTATTAATAATAAGACTCCCTGATTTTATTTCCTTTTTTGCTCTTTCTCCTGCAGAAGCTCCTTCTGTTCCTCCATCAAAAGCTCTGACTGATCCTCCAACTAAAGCTCCTGCTATTCCTTCTACCGAAGCTTCTTCTTCTGCAGATCCACTTCAGTATTGCACAGGCAAGGCTGAGGGCATCTACCCAAATCCATCCAATAACAAATCTTTCATCCTATGTGCTGCTGAGAGAATGTTTGTTATGCCCTGTCCTGCTGGCACCATCTTCGACATGAGCTGCAAATGCTGCAACTGGCCATAAAACTACCACACTCAGTTTCTAAACATGTAGACATGATTTCAATTACATTTTTCACACATTAGTAAAACAGCACATACTTTTTTGTACATATCTACACACCTGGACTGATACTTGTACAAGCATTTTATTACTATCTCTGTAAAAAATATCATACATGTAAATTTTGTATGTAATTTTTTTTTCTTATAGGATTTAATTATATCCAGTATTTTTTCTACTTTTTTTTATAGTATGCACATGAAAAAAAATTATATAACATATTCATGAAACTTATAATTCTCTGTAATGTCAATTGTATCATTCCAGAATTAACAATTGCTAAATAATTGCAGTAAATAGTATTATATAGTACATGCAATAATAACAATTGCAGTAAAAATATATATATATTATTTTTTTGTCTAAACCAAAAAATAAAAAATGTTAAATGATAACATTGTCTCAAAGCAGCATTACAGAGATAAAGCAGTTATATATATTTGTTCCTTATAATCTTAAGTTTAAATCAGTGCATTAAAAAGTTTCCTGGTGCACAGTAATGCAAAGCAACACCTGTGCATTTTAATCAGTAGTTTTGACTCTACAAAACTCCAGTTTACTGTGTTATTTTGATAATGTACTTTCCTGCAGAAATAAAACAAAATGTGTCAAGCCCCAAATGGCAAAATATTATGCATTTATTGGTTAATCAAATCAAATGTTTTCTTGTGTCATCCTGTGCCTCCAATTACTTGTGCATTTTGCTGTTTGGAAAGAGGCTAGAATTCACTTATCCAGTCTTCTTGTTTGAAAAGGTAAAATCATGATGCTTAAAATGTTCTAAACATATCTTTATAAATAGAACAAGGATTTTTTTTAGAGCAGGGAGAGATCTATACTGTTTGTGTAATTTCCAGAACAATGGTTAGTTGTTAAAACCATTAAAAGGTTTATATTTTGGCATTTATGGCTTTCCCCTTATTCTCTGCCTAGGCTTGTAGATGTATAAGATATAATTTTTACCTACCTGTAGGACCCAAATGCAGAACATAGACAAGAAATATAATAAAACAGATTTCTTTAATAACAGCAAATGCAATAAATATCACAAAAGCAAAGTGGTGGGCAAAGTCAGAGTCAGGCATGGACAGATAATCCAACATAGAAACACAGGGAAGGCAGAATGAGAATCCAAAAACTTCTTTCAGAAATTAAATACAAATTTAGGGCACTGGTCCAATAAGACTTTTGCAGGGAAAACCATGGAGATGAAACACATGCTGGAGCATCAGAAGGGTTGTCTCATTGGTGGATGGTATATTAGGAAGGGGGATGATGTAAGCCATTTTGGAGAAGCGGTCAAACACAGACAGAAGGGTGGCAGTATGCTCAGCTGAGGAGGGCAATCTGGTGATAGTCCATGGCAATTTGAGACCAAAGGCATCTTTGCTTTTGAACGGGGACCAGGCTGGCTGGAGGGCTCTTAGTAGTCTTGTGCTGCACGCAGGTGGTTTAGGTGGCTACAAAGCTGGGAATGTCTCTCTTGTCCATAGACTACCAGAAACATTCCTGCATAGGGTTAGGGGTTTGAACCCCCAGGGAGGAAGTACAGGGTTGTGCTGTGGCACCACTGGAGGACCTGGGGACATAGTATAAATGTTAAAACGTCCTTGAGTTTTAGGAATGCCTGGTTGGCCTCGGGACGTAGAAAAATGTTTGGTGAGTTAAGGGACAAACAAATGTCAAAGGTCAAATCAAGAAGCTTTTATTGTCATTTCAACCACATATTGCTGATGAAGTACACAGTGAAATGAGACGTTTCTCCAGAACCCTGGTGCTACATAAAAACAACAAAGAGCTACATCACACAACATAGAGCTACAAAACAGGACACAGAGCTAAGGACTAAAGTAAGTGTCCTTGCCACATAAAGTGCATCGTGTGCAACCTAGTGCAACTAGTGCAAGAAAAAAAACGGTGCAAACTGACTATACAAGACAGTGTGAGGGACAGATACACAAAAAACATAATAACACCGACCAGTAAACCTACTGTATAATATGTTATAGAGTACACTGTGCAAAAGATAACCATAAGCAAGAGTGTAAACAAAAACACAATGTTGTGCGAAAATATGACTTGAGGGAAAAAACTGTTACACAGTCTGGACGTGAGGCCCGAATGCTTCGGAACCTGTTTCCTGATGGTAGGAGAGTAAAGTGTGTGTGAGGGGTTTGTGGGGTCATCCACAATGCTGTTGGCTTTGCGGATGCAGTGTGTGGTGGAAATGTTTGTGAAAAAGTGAAGAGAGACTCCAATAATCTTTTTGGCTGTCCTCACTTGGTCTTGCGATCCAAGATGGTGCAGTTCCCAAACCAGGCAGTGATGCAGCTGATCAGGATACCTCTGTAGAACATAGTCAAGATGTGGGGTGAGAAATGGGCTTTCCCCAGCCTTCTCAGGAAGTAAAGATGCTGTTGTTCTTTCTTGGTGATGGAGCTGGTGTTGAGTGACCAGGTCCAGTTCTCCACCAGATTTACACCAAGGAATTTGGTGCTCTTGACACTCTCCACAAAGGATCCATCAATGTAAATGCTAAAGTTAACAACCATCTTTTTGTTTTTGTTACCATTCAGAGATAGGTAACTGTCTCTACACCCGACTGTTAGTTGTTTCACCTTCTCTCTGTATGCTGACTCGTCATTCTTGCTGATGAGACCCACCATGGTCGTGTCATCGGCAAACATGATGATGTAGTTCGAGCTGTGAATTGCTACACAGTCGTGAGTCAACAAAGTGAACAGCAGTGGGCTGAGCCTTAGTACTCAGTGTTGTGGTGCTGGAGATGCTGTCCCCAATCCAGACTGACTGTGTTCTCTCAGTGAGGAAATCCAGGATACAGTTACAGAGGGAGCTGTTCAGGCCCAATAAGCTCAGCTTCTCAATAAGGTGCTTTGGGATGATTGTGTTGAATGCTGAACTAAAGTCTATAAACAGAATTTGTACTTATGTGTTCTCATTGTCCAAGTAGGTGAGATGGAGGGTTGTGGCGAATGGCATCGTCCCTGGAACGGTTTGGATGATACACAAACTGCATGGGGTCCAGTAAGAGTGATAGCTGGCTCTTAATGTGCCTCATTAAGAGCCTCTTGAAGCATGAGCATGATCATGGTCAGTGTGTGTGCGCGCGATGGCACAGAGACAATGGTCGTCGTCTTGAGGCATGTAGGAACAACGGCGCTGCTCAGGAAGATGTTGAATATGTCAGTAAAGACATCTGCTAGCTGTTCTGCACATTCCCTAAACACTCTGCCAGGAATGTTGTCTGGTCAAGCAGACTTCAGTAGGTTAACTCTGAGAGTTTTCCTCACTTCAGCCTGTGGTTAGACAGAGCACCTAGTGGTTGGGAGTAGGGGTGGTTTTCCTTGCCACCACTTTGTTCTGCACCTCAAGTAGAAGTCGTTCAGCCCATCTGGGAGGGCACAAGCAAGTGAAGCTGTACACAGCTTGTGATCGCCTAGATGCCCTGCCACATGTGCCAAGTGTCTCCGCTGTCCTGGAAGTGGCCGTGGATTCTCTTGGCGTGTCCACGCTTCGCCTCTCTGATGGCTCAGGATAGTTTTGCTCTTGCTGTTCTTAAGGCCGTGGAGTCTCTAGATTATAACAGCACACACACCTTGGCGGTCATCCAAAGCTTTTGGTTGGAGCGTGTAGTGATGGTCTTGCAGATTGACGTGACATTAATGCACTTGGCTATGTAGCTGGTCACTGATGATGTGTGTTCCTCCAAGTTGATGAAATCACCGTTGGTTGCAGCCTCCCTAAACATGTCCCAGTCAATGCACTCAAAACAGTTCTGAAGAGCAGAGGCTTGTATCTACTCCTCCACCATGATAATATTCAAAAGTAGACTACTTATGAATCACTGCTAGTCATTAAACAAAATTTTACATTTTAACAAAACTACACAGATTATGATTGCAAAATAAAGATAAAAAATAAGTATTTGGTGAATTAAGTGAAACCATAAGGTACAGTGCTGTGAAAAAATATTTGCCCCATGACACATTTGAGGGTTTTCAGGCATGAATGGCCTGTTTAAGGTCATTCCACAGCATCTCAGTCAGATTTAAGTCTGATCTTTGTCTAGGTGATTACAAAAATTTTATTTATTTTTTTATTTAGAGGTGGACTTCTCTCCTTCAGGATTATCTTGTAGAGTGCAGAATCCATGGTTACATCAATTGTGGCAAATCATTCAGGTCTAGAAGCTGCAAAGCAGGCCCAGACCATTACATATCACTACAATGTTGGAATGTTCGTATGGCGTTCTTTTTATGAAATGCTGTGTTAGTTTTATGCCAGATGTTTAGCAATGGCTTTTGCCCAGTCTTTTTCTTATTGTTTAATCATGAACACTGTCCTTAACTGAGGCAGGTAAAGCCTACTGTTCTTTAGATGTTGTTCTGGGTTCTTTTTTGAGCTCCTGGATAAGTTATTGTTGTACTCTTGGTATTTCGGTAGGTCTGCCACTCCTGGGGAAGTTCACCACTGTTACAAGTTTTCTTCATTCGTGGATAATAGCTTTCAATGTGGTTGCAAACAGATTATGCAAATAGGACAGATCTGATTGGTTGCTGCTCACATGTTCATGCCCATTGCTACAATATAAACCAACACAGTTCTATTTTGCTTCCACTTGACCACAATGACAAGACTTACTCTACTCACAGGTACTGATCATGTTATTTATTCATTAGCATGTGACTGTTGATATACTTATTTATATCTTGTGTGTTTAGACATAGCACTTTATATTTGTTTTTCCTCATAGGCTTTTGCCTGTTATTTATTCATCTTGGTGAGCTTTCTCTATGCAGTATTTCAGAAAAAAATTCCTTGTTTTTACTTATCCAATCCATATACTGAAGCATTTTGTTTTAAATATAGGTTCAGCCTATCAACTTGTATGTTACTTCACTAACTGGGCCCAGTACAGACCTGATCCTGTGAAGCATGTGCCTAGCAACATTGATCCCTTCCTGTGCACACATCTGATCTACGCATTCTCCATCATTAACTCTGCGAATCAGCTAGCGACCTACGAGTGGAACGATGAGACTCTTTACCAATCATTCAATAGTCTGAAGCAAAGGTGAAACTTGCTTCTGTTGGGTAAAGATATTATATCAAGGTTTAAAAACGTATTTGCTAATCCTGGTTATTAATTTAACAGCAATCCAAGCTTGAAGACACTTTTGGCTGTTGGAGGATGGAACTTTGGTTCAACACAGTAAGTTTTTTTTCCTTGGATTGTTGTGCTGTGAAATATTTTATTGTATCTTTGCTAAATGTAAAAGACAGATACAAAATGATCTCTCTGTCCAGATTCTCTATCATGGTGTCTACAAAAGAAAATAGAAATACATTCATCCAGTCCTCCATCAGCTTTCTGAGAAAATATGGATTTGATGGGCTGGATCTAGACTGGGAGTATCCTGGAGCCCGCGGTAGCCCTCCAGAGGATAAGCAAAGATTCACTCTGCTCTGTCAGGTCAGGACTTTACATTTTTATTCTGTATATTGCCATCGTACTCTGGAGTGTTACACAAGAAGCTAAAATATTCAAGTTTTCAGAATGATGTGGTTTCAGATTCGGTTTTAAAACTGGCAAAAAGGATTACCTTTGATTATATTTACTATAAAACCTATTAACAAAAATTTTACTTGAACCAAGAAATAATTTTTAATCGTATTTATTCACTAAAAATGTGCTGGCTATTAGATTCTCTTATCATTTAAAATTATTTATTCGATTCACAGATAATTTTAATACTGAACAAGATCAAATAAACTTCACATGAAAAATCCAACAGAGCAACCTCTCCTAAGCCTAACCTACTGTACCACTTTCCCATTTTACGTTTTTTTTTCTTTCCACAAGAAATGTGCTTTTCTAATATATGGTCATATGATATTTGAGTGCAATTGCCTAGATTACTTAGCCAATGTCTTTTGCTGTGGTAATTTTTTTAAATATATTTTTTAATGTGTTTTCGCCCCTGTAGGAACTTCAACAGGCCTATAAGAATGAAAGCATTGCTACAGGACATCCCCAACTTATGGTCACAGCTGCAGTGGCTGCGGGAAAAGCAACCATATATGCTGGTTATGAAATTGCTGAGATTGCCAAGTAGGCTATGTTAGATGAGCTGAAAGTAACCAAATTAGATCATAGTATAAATTCAGAACAGAAATATTTTTTTTAAATAAACACAAAAAATAAGAATAATTTAGAACAATAGAACAGCTTAGACTTTAAGCTTGAAATTAGTGTATTCAAACTCTCAATATTGAATTTTATTTTAAAAATTAAAAGATGTGGAAAGAAGTGGATTAAAAGAAGTGGATTGCTAGTACTGTATTCACCTATCTAAGTAAAAAAGATTTTCCGTAAAATATGTTGTTTAATTCATGATTTACAATGTAAATTTATTAGTACTTTATTTATACAGGTACGTGGACTTTATTAATGTGATAACCTATGACTTTCATGGGTCTTGGGAGAGTTTCACTGGCCACAACAGTCCTCTTTATCAATGGCCTCAGGAAACAGGAGAGCAACTCTTCCTTAATACTGTAAAGACAAAGCGTTTTACAATTTCACTAATACCTGAGCTTGGCAATCGCAGATGCACTGCAACATTGTGTTTGTAAATTTGCAGAATTTTTCCATGACATACTGGAATAATCAGGGTGCTCCAGTAGAGAAGCTCATGATGGGTTTTGCTACATATGGCAGAACTTTCCGACTGTCATCTGCAGCAAGTGGACTGGGAGCTCCAACAATTGGCCCTGGATCTCCTGGCACCTACACCAGAGAGTCAGGCTTCTGGTCTTATTATGAGGTTTGTACACAGCCTACTGTTTGTGAGCCACACAAACTTCACTGTGTTGATTCATCAAGAGATTTGACCACCACCTGTTTCACCATCAGATCTGCAGTTTCATTCAAGGAACCAGCATACAATGGATTCAAGATCAAAAGGTACCCTATGCAACAAAAGATGGTCAATGGGTTGGCTTTGACACAAAGGAGAGCTTTGGCATGAAGGTACGAAAATAAAAAATCTTCTCAATTTAGTACTGTTTTGTTTTTGTAATACACATTATATATTAACTTCCATCTAAAGATTCCACTAAAACTTTGTAGTGTGAGTAAATTCCATGTAATGTGATACAGCATTAAACTTATTTAGAAAAAAAAAACATAATGCAGGGAATTTAATGATTTGTTGCAAATGTCCTGGAGGGAAACTCCAGAGGACAAGGCCTTAGAGGAAGCCACACTTCAAATGGAGTGCACTTTGACCCCGAAAGCCTGACTTTCTTCCACAGTTCTGTTCTGTGGACGTATATGTCCAGCGCTTGCACTGGATACAGTCGGTTAATCTTTTCCTGGTCTGGGGCCTGAAAGGGAGAAGAGAATGCCTGGAGCATAACTGGTTAATGCAGAATTTAATGAAGCAACAGCAGCTCTATAGTGATGCAAGAAAGACCTTATTGTTTCCTTTCTGTTTTAGGTCACTTATTTGAAAAATAATAATTTTGGAGGGGCTTTTGTGTGGTCTTTGGATTTGGATGATTTTACTGGACAGTTCTGTGGTCTGGGAAAATACCCTCTCATCAGTGAGCTCAAGAGTCTCCTAAACAATGGTATTTTAAATAAATTACAATGTGATTTTCAGAAATACTGTTATAAGAATTTCCCTGATTTTATTTCCTCATTTGCTCTTTCTCCTGCAGAAGCTCCTTCTGTTCCTCCATCAAAAGCTCTGACTGATCCTCCTACTGAAGCGCCTCCTATTCCTCCTACTGAAGAGCCTCCCATTCCTCCTACTGAAGCTCCTCCCATTCCTCCTACTGAAGCGCCTCATGCTGAAGCTTGTCCTCCTACAGATCGACTTCAGTATTGCACAGGCAAGGCTGAGGGCATCTACCCAAATCCATTTGATAACAAATCTTTCATCCAATGTGCTGCTGGGAGAATATTTGTGATGCCCTGTCCTGCTGGCACCACCTTCAACATAAGCTGCAAATGCTGCAACTGGCCATAAAACTACCACACTCAGTTTCTAAATCTCATGATTTCAATTACATTTTTCACACAATAATAAAACAGCACATACTTTTTTGTAGATATCTACACACCCGGGATGATACTTGTACAAGCATTTTTATTTTTCCTCTTTAAAATATTCTATAAGTGTAAAATTTTTCTGTCATTTTTTCCTTATAGGATTTAATTATAGCCAGTATTAATTGATGTTTTTATATTATGCAATTAAAAAAAATGTTACACAGACAAGTTCTGATGCTCTTTGGTGGATATAGTTTTATTCCTTAATTAGCAATTGCTAAATGCACTAAATAATAATAATAAAAAAAAAAAATCACTATTATTTCTGTGCCCAAACAAAATTACATTCATCAACCTACATACATTTTTTTTAATTTTCAAATTACCATGCCATCAAAAAACATTATGTAATGATGCAAACCATCCTTTACAATCTCAAAGTTAGAAAATGTTGGCTGGTTCTAAAAATATAACTACAGAATGTGAAGATAAATCAGTGCAGTTTAGTTTTCCTGGTGCACAGCAATGCAAAGCAGACCTTTGTGCATTTTATTCAGTAGCTTTGACTCTACAAAACTCCAGTTCACTGTATTTTGATAATGTACACTCCTGCACAAAAAATAAATATTTGCCAAGCTACAAATAGCAAAATATTAAGCATTTACTGGTCAGAATTAAACAAATGCGCTCTGGAGCCCTACTGGGCCACCAATTACTTGTTTACTTTTACTGGTTGAGCAGGCTGATTGATCTAAAACTGTGCATCATTAAACTCAATGGTTCTCAAATACGCTTTGGCTAGAATTCACTTATACAGCCTTCTAAGGAAAGGTAAAATCATGGCAATGAATAAAATGTGCCAAAAATATCTTGGAACTGGGATTGTTAGTGCAGGGAGAGGTCTATTTGTGCAATTTAGTTTTTTTAAAACCAATAAAAAAAAAGCTAGGTGATTTAGATCTTGGCCTATACCTTGACTGTGGATTTCTGTAAAGCTGCTTTGAGACAATGTCTGTTGTGAAAAGCGCTATACAAATAAACTTGACTTGACTTGACCTGACTATACCTCTGCCTAGGCTTGTACATGCATATAAAACTTTGAAATCAGGATGTTGTATAACAAATGAAAAAATTAACACATTTGTCCACACACAAATTAACCACACCACCACATTAGAAAAAGGCATCTCTCCAGCATGGTGAATAATCTCTATACAGATTCAGGCTGTATATTCAGACAAAAGTATGTGGACACCTGACGCAAATTGTTGCCATGAGTTTGAAAGCACCCAATTGTATAGAATGCCTTTGCATTCTGAAGCATTACAGTTTGCATTGGAACGATGAGGCCCAAATACAGTTCCGGCAATCACAATGCCCCGGTGCATAAAAAAACAAGGTCCATCTAGACATGGTTTGCAACTGTTAAACTGAAGTAACTTCAGTGATCTTCATTACTGCCCTTGTGGCTGAATGGGCAATTCCCCAAAGCCATTACTGATAAACTAATGGAAAGCCTTCCCAGAAGAGTTGTGGATATTATAACAGCATCTGGAGTAAGCTGTTCACCCGAACATATGCGTTCAGGTGCCCAAAAACATTTGGATATACAGTGTAAACATTTTCTTTGTATTAGCAATACTTTTAGCAGCACAGTATATCTGCAAATACACAGCACTTACAGTACTTGTTCCTATGAAGTTGTTATTTGCCATCATTCACATTTATTTTGATGAAAAAAAATTATATGGGAATCAGTAATGTAAACACAATGACAACATAAAACAGCCCTGCTATTGTAATTTATAAACCATTTCCAACTGATCCCTTCATCTAAAATGTATCCTAATGACTGAAGATCAATTGCCACGTTTTCCTATTTTTATTACCACTATATGATCATAGTATAAGTTTATCAAATTTAGTCCTGACTACAGATACTAAAACATCATTTGGATGCAACATTCCTGTCTACCTCACAATTCATATTACAATTATCCCTGAGATCAGCTGCTCCTGATTAAAGTGCTCAAAAATACAAAAATCAAGACAAACTAGGGAATCATTCCTATGCTGTGAACTGCCTTGTCTGACAAAATATCGTCATGTTCTGATCGTGATGTTCTGAAACTCAAGGGGTCTGAAACACACTTTACCAGAATAAATCACAGATCATGTTGGCTGGTGTGTGCAGGTGGTAGGTTTCTGATGTCACAGTTCTGGATGAGCCGAAAATAAAAAAGCACAAGCTCCTCGTAGTTCTTTGAAGAGATCCTTTCGTTGATGCCATGGAATCTAAACACGGGTATAAGAAAGAGAAAGAGACATATAGCTGTCGATCAGCAGATAAAGGCTACAGTGGCCTGGAGAGATTTTAAAAGAACTACGTTTGAGTAGGTATACTGTACATACAAGAACCTGTGCAGTGTTGTTGTATAGCATGTTAACTGCTTAACATAATGTGACTACGTATTCAAAGCACCGCACCACAGCAAGACAATAAACCCTAAATATTCTGGCCAGAACAGCTCAGAAGGACATGTTCAAATTTAGTTCAACTTAGCACCTCTCAAGCTACCATTCCCATTTCATTTTGCACTTCTCAACAATTATAGCAATTTATCCCAAAGGTAAGTTACATTTTTTTCTCTCATATAAAAAGATGCCATCTCAGACCTTTTCTCCATTTGTGTTATTACTGTCTTAGATGCATCTCTCATTAGACATTGAAGGTGTAATATATTAGTGTGTTTAAATTAAGGATTTGTAAAGAGCAGCCCATTCACACAAAAAAATTTATAATATGTACATACATACAGCTGTACACAGTCACCACAAATAAATCCTACACATTCAATATTATTGCCAAACACTCATTTGCATACAGACACACCCTCAATCCCCCTCATGTGGTAAACAACTTCACAACTTCGTCGCCTACAATGAAGTAAAGATCATTTAGTGTGAAGTGAAAGCAATGCAAAAAAAGCTTAATTTGCCACTTTTACAAAAAGTTTTCTAAACAATGAGTGACTTTTCTTATTAATTCTAATTTTTTGCACTTTTCCGCTTTTGGGTTTTGGTAATGTATTCCAGTGTGAGCAACATAACTAAAGCTAGGATTCATTATTCAGTGTCATTATTCAACTCGTAGTTAGTAGGAAAAATGCCAGTATTCATTTAAATGTGTCTGCAGCTAAAAACCTTTGAATAGAGACCAACAAAATTTTCTTAAAGTCCCAACATAGAGCTTCCAGTGTTGATGAAATCACACTCCATCCACAAAGCTGCATGAGCTAAATCTTTTTACAAGCTATAATCCCAATTAATCTTTAAAAGTTCCTTTTATATGGTTTGCGCACCAAATGTCTTTACTATGCTGATAGTAAATTCAGCTGATTCAACATAATAATATTACAATGCTGATTTTCTAACATGGGTACAGTGTTGTGTGGAGATATATGCACAAGCAAATATTTAATTTCAAAATCATCTCAATAATTCCATTTATAGTGCAAAACAGTTGCTACTTAAAAAAAAAAAATTGCATTCTAAATACATTAAAAAAATATATATTTTGCAAAAAAATAATGAAAGGTCTTGACACTGTTGGTTGATATTAAAACCACATTAAATGTCTTCACATGAAAGGAATGCCTCTAAATATAGAGACTTCAAATACTTGTGAATATTAAATCGAGGCATGGGTTTAACCAATAGAGTTCACTGCCACAGACAACTTATCTTTGGACCTTGTGACATGGGCTAAGTGCCAGCATTGTTCAAGCCGACATATTCCACATAATCAACCTTATTTTCTCCTTAAAATTTTAGATTATCTAAGTTTAAACATTTTATATGTTTTCCATGTTCTATTGTGAATAAAATATGGGCTTATGAGACTTGCAAATCATTGCATGCTGTTTTTATTTACATTTTACACAGTTCCTTTTAGGGTTGGGCAAAGCTACATCAAAATGTATTAACCTTAACTGTATCAAAATAAACTACAAAATACAGCAGCCAGATTATATATCAAGAATAACGACTGCATTTTTGAATTTTAAAAAATACAAAAAAATACAAGGGAGCATGAAATTTCTTTGCAAACCTTCCATTAATTGGCGTATTTGATCAGTTCCTTCACCTTTACACTGACTCAGTTGATTAAGTAAACAATGTTTGATAGCAACAGCTTTTCTCTGTCTGAGCAATAAATCTTACATATGCAACCAGTAAACAGATCAAATATTCACATGCATATTCCCTGTGATCTCCCAGATGAAGGTTAGTTTTAAAGTAACCAACAGTTTAATATTTAACAGTTTGCGAACGACTTGTGATTGTACCCTAATTCAGTTACTTGGCGTTTGGTAAAGAAGGGCTACTTTACATCAGCAATACAGACTCAATGACAAATACAGTTGTGTTCAAAATTATTCAACCCCCACTGAAATTTATTGTTTTGGTCGGTTTGACATTGATTATGATCATTCAGTCATCCTGCTTACAATTAAATCAAAGAGGCACGTGTAGGTCAGACAAATACAACATAACATTTATAATGAAATAACCACAAATGTCTTTTCTGAGCTCACATCATTATCAGTTTTATTCAACCCCCAAGTGACATTCAATCTTAGTACTTAGTACAACATCCTTTTACAGTTTTAAACGTGAAGCATAGCTTGACACAAGTGTCTTGCAGCGATCTACGGGTATCTTCGCCCATTCATCATGGGCAAAAGCCTCCAGTTCAGTCACATTCTTAGGCTTGCGCACTGCAACTGCTTTCTTTAAGTCCCACCAGAGGTTCTCAATCGGATTTAAGTCTGGTGACTGCGATGGCCACTTCAAAATGTTCCAGCCTTTAATCTGCAACCATGCTCTAGTGGACTTGGAGGTATGCTTGGGATCATTGTCCTGTTGAAAGGTCCAACGTCTTCCAAGCCTCAGGTTTGTGACGGACTGCATCACATTGTCATCCAATATCTCCTGGTACTGAAGAGAATTCATGGTACCTTGCACACGCTGAAGCTTCCCAGTACCTGCAGAAGCAAAACAGCCCCAAAGCATGATTGACCCCCCGCCATGCTTCACAGTAGGCAAGGTGTTCTTTTCTTCATAGGCCTTGTTCTTCCTCCTCCAAACATAGCGTTGATCCATGGGCCCAAACAGTTCTAATTTTGTTTCATCAGTCCACAGAACACTATCCCAAAACTTCTGTGGTTTGTCCACATGACTTTTGGCATACTGCAGTCGACTCTTCTTATTCTTTGGGGACAGCAAGGGGGTGCGCCTGGGAGTTCTGGCATGGAGGCCTTCATTACGCAGGGTGCGCCGTATTGTCTGAGCAGAAACTTCAGTACCCACATCTGACAAATCTTTTCTCAGTTCCTCAGCAGTCACACGGGGACTTTTCTCCACTCTACGCTTCAGGTAGCGCACAGCAGTCGAAGTCAGCATCTTCTTTCTGCCACGACCAGGTAGCGTTTCAACAGTGCCCTTTGCCTTGAATTTGCGAATGATGCTTCCTATGGTGTCTCTTGGTATGTTTAACATCTTTGCAATCTTCTTATAGCCATTGCCCTTCCTGTGAAGAGTAATCACCTGTTCTCTTGTCTTCCTGGACCATTCTCTTGACCTCACCATGTTTGTAACCACACCAGTAAATGTCTAGAAGGAGCTGAGTATCACAGTCATTTTAAAGCTGCCTAATTGGTGCTTATTAGGCTTTATTGCTGCTCCCTGATATCCACAGGTGTTTTCAATACCTGATTGAAAACACTTCATTGAACCTCTGTTCTTCAGAGTGGTAGTCTTTAAGGGGTTGAATAATTATGTCAATGAAGAATTCACAAAAGAAACATTTACTACTGTATTACAAAACTAATTGATGTCATTTTAGTTGCATATGGTTCTTTAAGAAGTCCTTGTAGGATTTCATTCTGAATACAATTACAAATGTACACTTAATTCCCTAAAACCATTTACAGCATTGGGGGTTGAATAATTTTGAACACAACTGTATGTCATTCCTAAGAAGACAACTGATGACACCCGAGTTCATAGCAACTAGTGTCTAAATAATCAATCATTTGATTGTTAATTATAAACATAATATATTGTGTGTCAGACAGTCATTCATGCAACGGAATGTAAAATCATGATCCTACTAAACAGCTACTTCAGTAAGGGTACAATATTCACCAATTAAATACACTCTATTACCAGAAGTATATACTCAAATACTGCCTATCCCTGGTTCATTTTATATGGTTTGAGCACCAAATGACTTTCTTTTCACTTATGCCAATAGCAAATTTAACTGATTAAACATCATATTACACTGCTGTTATTTTTAACATGAGTTCAGTGGAGTGAGGAAATATATGAACAAGCAACTTTTATGAAATCTCGCTCAGTGCACACATACATGCATATGCACAGCTGATAAATGAAATCGTAAATAAATCGCATTATTCCATATATAGTACAAAACAGTTGCTACCTTTTACAATTACTTATTTAACTGCCTTCTAAAAACATTTTAAAATATATCTTTTGCATGAAAAAAATGAAAGGCTTTAACACTGATATTAAAAACCAACGTCTTCACATGAAAGGAATGCCACTAAATATGGAGACTCCGAATACTTGCCAGCATTATTTAAGCCTACATATTCCACGACTATTTATACTTCACAAAACTTTGAAGAATGTTGCAGTTAGGCAGTTTTTGTGCACATTGCTGAATGATTTGTCACTCACTATCAGGAAAGAAATGCAAATGCTGACTCACTAACATGAAAGGAGTACATGTTTATTAAGATCTTTAAATAGCAAATCCAATAAGTGAATGTTTTCATTTTGTTTGATCCAATACATCTGGCCCAGTCCAGAATCTATACTGCTTCAGTATAGATAATTTATCTATACTGAATAAAACCTGGCCCATGTGTACACATGGCCACATACAGTACATTATCATTCAGCTTTCTAAATAACATCTGTTTATTAATTCTACTCATAATGTATGTTCAGGGACAGTCCTTGATTGCAGCTGTCTTACCCTTCACTTACTTATACAAGTAATGTTAGTGACTCTTCTGTCCTCCCTGTTTACTGATTTATCAATTCCAAGAAACATGGGACAGGAGAACAGAGCGCTGATAAGAAACAGAATGGTCCCTCTCCTCTTTAATCCAGAGGATGTGGTGTCCAATGTTTTCCAAAAAGTTTAAATTAAAATTTTGATTTGTTTGAACACAAAACATTTTCACTCTGCTTCAGTACATTTTAAATGAGCTCTGGCCCAGAGAAGATTAAAGCCTTTTTGGATAATGCTCACGCCGCCTTCTTTGCATGGTAGAGATTTAACCTGCATTTAAGGTTGACATTGCAAACTGTGTTCACAGACAATGATATCTGGAAGTAAAAATGAGTCCATGCAGTGATTTCCATGACATAATCAAGACGATGTAAGCCTGGAGATCACGAGGATTCAATATAAATTTTCACCCTTGTCCAGATTTCTAAAGATTCTTTGAAACATTTGATGATATTATGTACCGTATTTTCCGTACTATTAGCCGCTACTTTTTTCCCCACGTTTTGAACCCCGCGGCTTATTTATGAATTTTTCCTGGGTTTTTCCCGGTTTCACAAACTTCAATTAAAAAAACTGAGCCCCATAACATTAGACCAAAGAAATTTCTGAACGGAAAAAAAAAAAAAAAACACGCACCTCACCTGTGTTCTGAACTGCACAGCATCGGGAGAAAAAACTTTTTTTTCTTTTAACGCACGACGATGCCAAAAGATAAACTAGAAATAGTTGTGAAAGGAAGGAGGAAGACAGTGAACAATGACTTTCTTGGTAGGCTACTGTTTAGATACAAGCTGTTGTAACGTGTTGAGTCTGGGTGAAGGGAGAGCTCACTAACTCCAGTTGCAACAGAAATCATAAGCACAGAAAGGTTTCCAAAACTCGTGCTTTTTTATTTTTCTTGGCAACAGCGTTACGGGTTAGTCAAAGAAACTTAGAAATGAGCATCAGAAAATAATAGGGACATATTCCTCGGTCTTGCACACATGCAGTAATAGCGGACAAATGCGGCAGCAGCCTATTCCCAAAATGCTGCTCTGCTCTTAAAGGAGCCACAACATATTTCCCCCGTTACACCATGTAACAGACACTGTCTTTCGTTAAAGCCTGTGTAAAGTTCATTAGTTTCAGTGTAGACAGGCTTATAGACAGGTGTGGCTTATTTGTGTTTAAAATAAAAATCTTTGTCAAATTCAGTGGGTGGGGCTTATATATGGGTGCACTTTATAGTCCGGAAATTACGGTACGTTAAATGATAAGGTATTCAACTGTTTTTATGTTGATGTTATTCTGAAATTGTTCCACAACACAGTCTTTCACTGATTGCTAAAGCTCTGCCCATCTTTACTTCTGAGAGATTCTGCCTCTCTAAGATACACTATTTATACTCAATCACCTTACCGACCTGGTTGCAAAATGTTTCTCCAACTGTTTAATCTTAATAACACTTGCATTCTCTTGACTTTTGTTGCCCCGTCCCAACTTTTTTAAGACATGTTGCGGCAATCAAATTCAAAATTACCTTAGTTTTTTTTTTTTTTTTTTTTTTAAATGGTGCATTTTAAACATTTGATATGTATTCTATGTTCTATTGTGAATAAAATGTGTGAGATTTGCAAACCATTGCATTTTTTTTAATTCACGGTTTACACAGTGTACCAACTTTTTTTGGACCTGTGGTTGTAAAAACTGCAGAAGCATGTACTTGGTGTTCAGGGTATATTAAAGCAGGTCTCACAAGAGGACAACAGAATAGGTTTAAACCCTTAGTGTCACCCCTAACATTAGACACAACACTAACAGCATTAAATCCTGCCATTAAAAGAAAAAACCTACCTCTGTGGGTCACCTGGTTTGAACCAGGTTGGGGCAAAGCGATAAATGTCCTTGGTCAGCGGGGTGTAATGACGGCTATCTGTGTTGCCCACACAGATGCCTGCAAAGCAACAGAGCGGAGAGGAAAAGCAAAGATTAACCATGTTTTAGTTAAAATGACCCAGTGAAATTTCCCTCAAACACTCCCTAAACATTTACCCAACACTTCCCTTAAAATTACAATATTAAACTTTGTGTTCAGCTAGTACTGGTCAATCTAATCATCAATATATGGGTTTTCCCCTGAAAGCACACATGGTGAGGTATAGATATAAAGCAGGTTTCATCAGCTAAATACAATAAAATAAAATTCACCTGGAGCAACAGTGACCTCAGGAAACATGTCCAACACCGTCTTCTTAATAACCTGATACCCAAACGACTGCTCATCATAGGAACTGATGGGCAGGGGGTCGAAGCCATTAATCAGGTCTATTTTAACACGATCATCTGAAATAGTGGATTTAATCAAGTCCAGTACCTACAATAGAATATAATGAATGGGGGTTAGGTGCCACTCAGATGAGTATGGTTTCCTTTTTGGGTCTGGTTCCTCTCAAGGTTACTTCTTCATAAAAGATTCTTTATCTCGGGAGCTTTACTTGCCACTGTCGCCACTGGCTTGAACATTAGGGACAAATTTATAGACACTAAAATTTTACATTTACAGAGATAATAACCTCTTTATCTGCGTAAAGCTGCATTCGGCTAATGTCCATTGTTAAAAATCGCTATACAAAAAAATTAATAAATAAAAAACTTAATTGAATTTAAAAGATTTGAAGAGGCAAAAAAAATTAAAAAACATGGAAGGAGATATTTTTAGTTGTCAAATTGTCTGCTATGCATGTGTTAAATTTAATGTTCATCAACCTGCACCATGATAGCTACCTTTAAATAGCAGAAAGTAAATAAACATTTAGGAAATTTACTTCACAACCTGTTTAAAAGCTGATGCCATAACAATACCATAAAGCATTCACAGTAGTCTACATCTCCACTACAACAGTATAATCTCTGACCTCTTGCAATGTTTGTGCAGAGTGGATGCGCAGGTTCACAACAGCCTCGGCATGTGACGGGAGGACGTTGGACTGTCGGTGGTAAGGGCAAAGAGGTGCATTTACTTGAATGATTAATCTGTGTTTGTATTATAAAAGGAAATAATAGTATTCTACCTTCACACCAGAATTGAACATGGTGACTGCAGTGGTTGTCCGCACAAATGCGTTCATTTCAGGCCTTCTTTCCATTACCCTGGAAATAAACTCCTGTTTAGGTCATGTGCATAAATGCAGCCAGTTGGATTTAATCTTAAAACTATTATAGACTATTTTTCTGCATGTAATAATACTACTACTATGCAAAATATTAATGACCTGCTCATCAAGGGGCTGAAAAGCCACAAATTGGACATGATGAATCTGATAGGCAGGCCAAACTGCAACAAAAATCACAGAGGATTATTCGAATGCATTTACGTTGCCTTACTGTTTTACAGCATTTGGATTTTCTCTTTTTAAATTTACCTTATGTGCAAGGTGTTCAAAAGTGCTTCCCTCAGGACCAGAGCCAAACAATCTAGGCATCGGGTAGTCCTCCAACCTGCACATAGAATAGCACAAGAATGCAGTATGTTATTGTTTCCTGTTTACAAATGTAACTAATATAGTTATATGTGTCAGCTTTCTTTCCCAAAACAAATCAGTAGTATACAATATAGCATCTGCAAGAATTTGGACACAACTCCATATGTGAAAGAGAACTGAAAACCCAATTGCTATGGAAATTAAAAGTGCAACCGTTGTGCATCAATAAACGTTATTGCTTAAAAACATATCTCTGTAGGGAGCATTCCTCTCACCTCCCAAATACATGCTGTGCTATGCAAAATCCCTCCACCCCCCTGAACAAATGAATACACCATCCATGCTCTATTATGCTCAGAACAGAATGACGCGGTTCCAGAAGAAGAAACAATGAACATACTTTCAAAGAACAATTTCATGCATTTCTTTAGTCAGAGACATTTCTAAAGTTACAACTATATATGTAGTTAATGTAACTAATCATATCAGAACTTTTCAAAGGAAGAATATATGTAACTTTAGTGTATCATTATTAATCAGTATCATTTTTAAGCAGTGTTTGCAATGCCATTCGCTCACACGTTTCTCACTGAGACGTTTATAATTAGATTAGAATCATTAAGGATTTGAATTAGCAACACATTTTTTTAGACATCTTTTATTCAGGCAAACCTGTTGAAATCCCTGTCTGAGATAATTACACAAATGTTAAAGGTGGATAAATCCTGAAATTCCTGTGATGCAAAAGTACCTTTGTAGGTTTTTTGTGTTAGTGGATTGGTCCAATTTATTTAAATTGATAGAATAAAGAAAACAAGTGTTGACAAGATAATAAATCAAGTGTAGGCATCAAATGAAATAAATGTGAAAAATTAAGAATAACAAAATATACATGTATTATACTAGCAGGTTGTGTAGTTTCATTTCACCTTGTGACTGCAGCAGCCAGGATGCCAATGCTGCTCTGTTTGGTAGGCATAGATGAATGACCTGGCTTCATACTGACACTCAGCTTCACTGTGGCATGCCCTTTCTCACTGATACCTATCCTACAATATACACATACAAATGAGATAAAACACAAACAGATTTGAAAAGAACATTTGATATGGTACTGCACAGGAACTATTGGCACTCTTGGTAAAGTATACATTTGGAAACCAATTGTTGGAGTTTTCTGGCTGCATAACAGTCCTGGGTATTTTTTGTTGTATATTTTGTATATTTTTCATGATCAGGCAAATGTTTTGAGTTAGTGAAAGGTCTGGAGTCCAGGCAGGCTAGTTCTACTCTTTTACTACAAACTGACTTCTACTACTATTTCCAGACTCTACCCAGACTCTTCTACTACCAAGCCATGGTGTTTTAATAAATGCACAATGTGGATTAGCATTTTCTTGCTAAAATATGCAAGGTCTTTCCTAAAAAAAAAAGAAGATCTTCATCTGGATGGAAGCATAAGTTTCTCTTAAACCTGTACAGTATATACCTCTCAGCATTGTTGGTGCCTTTCCACATTTGAAAGATGCCCATTCTATAGGCACTAATGCACCCCCATACCATCAAGATAACTGATAAGTCGGATGGTCCCTCTTCTCTTTAGCACAAACTCTTTAGTGCTCATGGACAATGATCTCTGGAGGTTTTTGTTGAGGCCAACAAATTGAAAATTCTCTCCAAAATAATATTTTTCTTCAAATGTAACAATTACTTACATTTGATATTTTTTTCTGTGTTCAACTCTAAATAAAATGTGGGTTTATGAGAATTGCAAATCATTGCATGCTGTTCTTTTATTTATTTTACACATTTTTGAGAGGTTGAATATCTGGCCTGGACTCATACCATCTGGCCATCCAATTCTCCTGACCTAAACTCATTGTTGGTGGATACTAAGGGATCTAGGTAGATACTTTAATGGGTTGTGTGCTCAGATTCAATATTTTTCTATTGTCAAATCATATCTAGCATGATAATCCTATCAGAGTACTGTTAGCACAGAGGGCAATACTTGACAGGTCTTCTTCTTCTTCTTTCAGCTGCTCCCATTAGGGGTCGGCACAGCGAATCATCCGTCTCCATACTATTTGGTCCTCTACATCTGCCTCTTTCAAACCAACTACCTGCATGTTTTCTCTCACCACATCCATAAACCTCCTCCTTGTTCTTCCTCTTTTCCTCCACCTCCTGTTTTTTACTCAGTGACACTGTCTCTAATCCATACAACATCGCAGGTCTCACCACAGTCCTATAAACTTTCCCTTTCACTCTTGCAGATACTCTTCTATCACAAATCACTCCTGTCACTCTTCTCCACCCACGCCACCCTGCCTGCACTCTTTTCTTTAATTCTCTAACACACTCTCCATTACTTGCACTGTTGACCCCAGGTACCTAAACTCATCCACATTCTCCACCTCTTCTCTTTTCACCACTGAAAACAGGAAAGGGCTCAGAGCCCATCCTTGATGCAATCCCACCTCGACCTTGAACCAGTCTGTCATTCCTACTACACACTTTAATGCGGTCACACTGTCCTCATACATGTCCTGCATCACCCTCACATAGGTCTCTGCCATACCTGACATCCTCATACTATAAGCAATACTTGACAGGTATTTTTTTCATGTGTCTTATTGGGGGAGTAGGATCATTCATTAACCACAGAGACATTTCACTTAACCTTTTTATCCATCTTTACCCAGGGTGCCACCAATTCAGGAGCTGAGTGTATATGAGACCATAAAGTAAAAAGACTCATTTAAAGGATCTCACAGTGCAGCTGGTCCATTCAGACCACTTATAATGCCATCCAGTACTGCAAGGCCTTCATCAACAAGAAACTGTAGCTTCACCCCACGATTCTTCAGCAGTTTGACTATATTTAGTGCTCCACCATAACCACTGACCTGCACAGACACAAGAGGATGTCAAGAATGTAAACATTTTATTCTACTTACTTTAAAACTCGACCTTTTAATTATTATAATTATAGTTTTTAATAATACTAATAAAGCTTTCCAATATAGTTCTGACTCATACTCTCGTGTGTAGATAAACATGTAGAAATAATAGTTTAGTGCTATGAAAGCAAATGGAATAATGTAGGTCAGAGATATTGTCTGTAAAAGAAGGGATTGGTACATGATCAGTAATGTACATGTCTAACCTCCTCATCATGACCCAGGCCAATGTAGAACCCTCTCCGTGGTACATATCCTCGCTCCAACAAGTACTCTAGAGCTTGAAGAATCCCCTTCACATGCACATGTAATCATATTCAGGAGCAGTTTGCATAGACAAATGTAATATTGTTTTAACCAACAAAAAGAAATTGCTGCCTCTCTAGGCCTACCATACCATGACAGACTGTTTATTGTCGAGGGTCCCTCGCCCATAAATGAATCCATTCAGCTCTTTGGCTGAGAAGGGCGGCACCTCCCACCCGTCAGTCTCATTGGCTGGCACTACGTCAATGTGCGCCAACAGCATGTAGGGCACCAGCTTAGGATCGCTGCCTGACACTGTGAACAGGTGGCTATAGTTCCCAACCACCTCATGCTTAACTAGAGTGGATGAGAAGATTGTTGGAAAGACTGAAAGAGAAAAGTAGATAAAAGTCAACTTTTATAACAAATTTCGAATGGCTGTTAACTTTTAGCGAATTATGTTTGGTCTGGCGATGTCTCAGAATCATAAAAATGTCTAACCTCTTTTTAGAAGACGGTTAAACTCTTGAAGAGCGCTTGTGTTCTGGTGAGACTCCGAGAACGACACAGTGGGAATACGAATTGCCTCTAGTAAAAAGGAACAGAGGAAAAAATGGCTTAGGACCGCAGTATGCATGAAGACTTTTGCGTCTTAGCGCGCATACACTTCAACAAAGATGGAACTGTACTGAATGAACATTTGGTGCCACCCAGATGAAGATGGATTCCCTTTTGAGTCGGATTCCTCTAAAGGATTCTTCCTTACACCATCTTAGGAGGTTTTTCCTTACCACAGTCACCACTTGCAAGCTCATTAGGGCAAAACCTATAAGGAACAAACTTACAGGCACTAAATGTATACATTTTGACTTTATAACCTCTTTATCTCTGTAAAGCTGCTTTGGGACAACATCTATTTTTAAAAGCACTATACAAATAAAACTGAACTGAAATGTATCCTGGGGCCTAAGAAGAAGACAAGAAAGCACCCTGAATGCGACACCAATTTATCAAATAAAAAAAGTGGCCTTCAACTCATTTGCATTTTTTTTGCTTGCCAGTCAAGCACACCAACATCATGGTCATTTCAACAACTTTTGGTGCTTTTGGCACTGTGAGCAGGTGCTGAGTCCTACTGGAAAATGAAATCAGCATCTCCATAAAGCTCTAGAGCTGAAGCACGAAGTGCTCTAAAACATCCTGGTAGACGGCTGTGCTGTCCTTGGACTTGATAAAACACAGTGGACCAACACCAGCAGATGACACAATTCCCCAAACCACCACTGACTGTGCAAACTTTACACTGGACCTCAAGCAACTTGGATTCTGTGCCCCTCCTCTCTTCCTCCAGACTCTGGGACCTTGATTTTTAAATGAATTGCAAATTTTCTTTCATCTGAAAAGACGACTTTGGCTCACTGAGCAACAGTCCAGTCCTTTTTTTTCCCCTTTGTCCAGGTAAGACACCTCTGACGTTGTCTCTGGTTCAGGGGTGGCTTGACACAGGGAATGCATCAGTTGTAGCACATGAATATGTCTGTGCGTGGAGGTCACAGGCTTCTTTAGCGAGGACCTTTTGTGTCTTACCCATCATGTGCTCAATGATCGTCTTCTTGAAAAACTGTCAAGTCAGCAGTCTTCCCCAATGATTGTGAAGCCAAACCAGACTGAGACACCATTTAAAGGTTCAGAAAACCTTTGCAGGTGTTTCGATTTAATGAGCTCATTAGAGTGTGAGTGTGTAAGCCCTTCAAAGTCTGCAACCCCCCATGTCTCCAGGACATAATGACAGCTACCTTAAGAAATCTGTGAATCCATTGTGCACCTGGTCCAGACCTGATATTCTGAGTTTGCAAAATCTGTTATTTTTCAGTTGATAGTTTCCTGGTTTTATTTGATGCACAGGCTTAATGAGTCTGTTCGACACGTGGGCAAATCAGCATTGTATTTTTGTGATAAAATAAGAAAATTACACTCCTACAGAGTGCATCAGTGCCATATAACTCAACTCCAGACTTCAACCAGGTTACCTTTGAAATGTGTGAGCAGGTTCTCCCTCTGCTCGGGGTTTATAGCAGGCGATATGCGTGTTGTTTTCTCCCACTGTGCAAGCTGAAGTCCTGCATTTACCTCTAACGTAAAAGTCCTTGTTGTGGCCGCGAGAAATAAAACAAGCAGCGTTATCAATAGACCAAACACCACCACTTTCACAAATCTGATCATATTCGGCGGAGTGCTGCGTCCTGTCATTTTCACTCCAAGGGTATAAACGGATCAATCGGGGTTGCCAGGTCCGCGCCACCAAACTCAGACTACTAGAACTTTATCACGAACATAAATCACGTTTATTACTAAATATCATGGGTTGCACGTTGAAGGCATTTGCAATGTAAAAAAAATTATTTAACACAACTAGAAAAATGGCACAACATAAAGACATTGTACAGCTTACAGAAGACCGTATAGCACTCCCAGGCTGCTTTTAATTTTATAAACTTTTAGAGGAAGGACAAATTGTCAACGTTTAAAAAGTGAGAAAATGACACCCAGCCCTCTCCCGTACTACATTAATGTAGTCTAACTAACGTCACCTGTTTAAACACATACATTTACTATACGAATTCGCCATGTTGTAAATACCGCGGACCTGGCAACACAGCTGTTATTTGAACAGACGCGAAAACCACAACGGTGCCACCTGCTGCTGTGGAAGAAAACTGCATGGGGAGAAATGGCATATTTTAAAATCAAGCTAATACAGTAAAGTTTGAAAGTTCTTATAAAAAGCAAGTATTGTAAGTAAGTTTGAACTCCTCACACATTAAATACTCAGAACTATTCAAAACATTTATTTATTCAACATGACAATGGAATAATTAAAAAACAAAACAATACAATACTCCTGTGGGTAAGACATGGGCACCTGTGGCTCTCCAAACAACACTTCACCAGTTCATTTGATTGATCCTGAAGTAAATAGACAAAAGATAATATCCAACAAGGTAAAATCATACACAGGAAAATATAACAGATCAAACCACACTCATCTAGATTTATTTGACTAGAACAGTGAAAACCCTGCAATCCTGCAGAAATTCTATGCAAAAAGTCCAATACACAATAAAATTCAGGTGTCTCAGGTGTGTGTGTCCTGAGAGTTAGGGACAAGTGCAAGGTCATCGCTGCTCGGCTCCTGACTCAGGCTGCTTAGCAGTGTGCTGAAAGGATTCTCCAGTGGCTCTTCCATTGATATGTACATGACGTACAGCAGAGCAACCACTAGAAAGAAGACCACAATCTGCACCCACAGAGGAACCAGACGTTGCTGGATCTCCTGTCTCTCCAGTGTGGCAGGACTCAGTGGGGTGTCTGGGTATTTGAATTGTACGGGACGACCTGCTGCTCCCTTTATAGACCGTCTCTTGGTGGCACTAAGGAACAAAAAATAAATGGGGGTGGGGGTTTGAGTTAATGAAAAATCAACAGTAATAAATTAAAGCCTCAGGATGTAACATTTCATAATTAACTGAATGTAATTTGGCTCCTTTCTGGAAGAAAAATGTTACTGCAAGCCACTTAAATAACATTTTATAAATTTGTGCTGTGCTGTGCTCTGACTTCATTAATCTCAATACACAGAATTCCAGACTGTGTTAAAGTAGCATTAAAAAGCAAATAGCAATGGTGGTAAGCCAAGTTAAATAGTAAGAAAAATAAAGCTTGAAGACCAGCTAAAGATATAAATAAACCGGTATAGACTTAACACACAGGTGAAAGAGAGAAAAATCGCAACAAGGATAAATTGGCTGACTCGTCCATCATCCAATCACTTTCAACTCTCAATATCAAACCTCAGCACCAAACAAAATCAATTACCATTTGTTATGAGAGTTGTGGATGAAAAATTGTTTTGCTACGTAAAGATAGAAGCCTGAACCAACATTGTTTAGCTGCCAAGCTATAATAAAGTAATGCTGTGTTCACACACACACATCAACTGATTAAAAATTGCTGTTTTAAAATGCAGTTGAGAATGCCCCAGAAAACTCAGGCCATTTTTGAATTCACAATCTACTGTCTGCTTCAAAAAGACGTTGTGTGTGTACACAGCCTTACGTGGCAGCTTGTCCAAACACTTGCGAGTTGCAAAGGCATTTCCCACGACTGTCCCTGACAGAAATAGTTTTCTCCCCGTTCCTGCAGTATAGTGCGAGAACCAGACGGTGTCAGACGGTGATGCAAGTCCAGTTCCAAGTGATTCCACAAAGCTAGGAAAGTGTTCAAAAAGAGCTGCGATATTTGTGGCAGAAATAAATATTGGAATAACACTAGAAATTCTACCTCTGTCTCTTTTCTGAGCTCTGGTTGCATTTTCAAAATAAATTACCCATATATTTTAGCATGTTTATTCAACATATCCCTATTTATTAGAAATAAGATTAGGCATATCTATTTATTAGAAATAACATTAGACATAATAGACAACAGACACAATATCATTTATTAGGCACAATAATTGTAAGATTGTGTAGGGCTTCCCTATGCTCTCAAAACATTTAAACTTCACGGCTTTTACAGGAGATTCTGTGAAAGTTCTTTGGACAGCCGATGAACAGAGAAGTTATATAAGCTTTAGTGGCCTTTCAATCAGCTCATCAAAAGGCTGAAGAGTATTTATATTCAAATCACTGAACAATGTTGGAATTGCAGCAATTGTTTTATGTGGTCCTTTATATAAGGGACAAAAACACTACATTTAACTGTCATTTTTAATACTTGGTTGTAAATCCTCTGCAGTCAATGAGTCTGGAAACCTATAGACATTGAGACACTGGGTTTGGTCACAGGTGACGCTCTGCTTCTTTATCTTGCCAATTGTCATGAGGGTATAATTTTCAGGGAAAGAATTGTTTTGTAAATCAACCACAGTTGTTTTCTGTAGCCTCTGAGAATTGAGCTGACCAGTTCATTCTCTCCTTTTTTTTTTTAAATGTACCAAATAGTTGATATGGCCACACCAAATGTCTGGCGAGATTTAGATTTCGACCCAATGACAGCTTGCCTTATTGGCATGACATCTCTACGGACATCATACTGAGAGTTAACAGCCAACGATTCCAAATTCAAATGCCACATTCGGAATCATCTTTAGAGCTTTTATCTCTTCAGTAAGAAAATAAAACTAGTCCATTGTGCATATTTATATAAAAATATAAAATGTAATTATTATAGTAATATAAAATAACTTAAAGATCAGTAACTTTGTTCAAATATTTCTTAATCTCTCTCTGTAGGTAGGCGAGTTGGTAAGTGTCAATTTAAATGAAATTAAGTAGTTTGGGAAGAAAAGAGATACATAATTCAGTCTTGACCATGATAAAGTACAGAAGTAATTTAGAAGTAATTTTAGCGATCTTTCACCACTAATGGCATTTGCATTGTGCAGCAAAGCCAGAAACTTAGTACGAGTTTGATAACTGCTACACAATAATCCCATTTATAAACAAAAAGACACACACTGTAACTTTATACATAAAGAACATTTTGCATAATGTTTGCAATGGATTTCTCCTTAATGGACTCACGTTATACCAGTTGGTGTCATTGCAGTATCTGGAAACATCTCCATCAGAACATCAGTGACTGATTCCTACAACAGAAGAAGAAATAGAAAAGGATTACCTGATGCAAGTTGACAGCAAAATAAGGTGAGGAGTAAAGACAGAGATATGACAAAGTGGACAGCAAGCCTCTGGCGAATGACAAAAAGAAAATACTGAAACCTCTATGGTTGGAAATGTTGCGCTAATCACAATGGGTTGTTCTAGATGAGCCACAGTACACACGTGAGGAAAAAGGGAAAATAGTGAGTGTTTAAATAAGAAGAAAATTAGAAGTTAAACTCCTGCAAGAACACAAAATGTGCACCCAGTTTGTGAGGAAAGAGAAACACATTAAACAAAGAATTGAGTTACTATCGCTGGTTCTATTGTGGTTGGTTGCTTCTGAAGGGGTAAACACTCAGGGGTCAGATAGAGAGACTCATTCACTGGGCTTCTGTTGAACTGAAACTCCCAAAAAAAAAAAAACAAATTGGCACACAAACAACTTCACATTTTACTGACATATGCACTCAGACCAAAATATCTTGTAGATATTTACAAAGCTGCAGCCTGTAATTTTAGCTAATCCCAATATGTGTGTGTGTGTGTGTGTGTGTGTGTGTGTGTGTTTACTCACACATTTAATAGGATTACTGACCCATTGTGCCCTGCTTGCCAGTGGTGTCTGGCTATAGCTTCTCTCAGTCTCTGCTGACTTTGACTGAGGGCTCAGACGATTCTCAATCTGCAGGCCATATAGGCACTCAGATTAAAATTCTCATTCACAAATAAACAGGGCTTAGTGAACGCTGCACTTTTTTTTTTTTTTTTTTTTAAACATGCTTTGTCCACCACACAAAGACCAATGAAACAAAACATTCTGTACACAACAAAAATAACACCATGACATCACACCACCAACACCACAACGCCATACCACCACCACCACACAGCCACACCACCACCACCACCACACAGCCACACCACCACCACCACCACCACACAGCCAAACTCCCCTCCTCCACAAGTTGTGTAATACTGAATGACAGGGAGCGGCTCTGGAGGCTCTCCAACGATCCCTCTTGATTCTTGCCCTATAATTAATATATCTACTTTAGTCACAATTGCAACTAAATTAGCAAATATTATACTTTATATCCAGACAGCATGAGCCCCATTAAAACAAGACAACATAATGCTTTAGTACTTTGCACAAATGAGTTAACCCAAAGAGCAAACACAAAACCCAAGATCTTGTGACAAGCATTATAGGTTCTATTTGATCTTTTAAAGTAATTTGAGTGTATTATTGCTGCTACATACACCTTTAGTGTAGATAGGTAATAGTGACACTGTAGCATGTTGCTGTGGTAAAGAAGGAATAGTATACAACAGAGCTAGTCATGGGTTAATGGCATACAGGAAAGACCAGACCAAGTAATGGATTTATTTGCCAAACCTCTCAAATCTTGATGTTCATATATAACTACCCTTAACATATGTGCCACCTTCACAGTGCATTCCATACACAATTGTACAACACTGGTAAATCCCACTAAGAATCTTGCTTTCAATAAGGCAATTATGGAGATTGTATGCAAACCATTTGACCTTGTCCTATCTTGATGGTTGACATATGAGGACATTCTTTGAACAGACCAGCATGTGGTGCTGTCCAGGATCCAGTAAGAGGAGCTCCAGGGACAGAGGAAAACCTCAATTTCACCTTGGTGATTTGTTCTGACTTTACTATGAGAGAGACATGCTGTCAGTAACTCTATGACAACAAGATGATTTTAAGAATTTTCTGCAGTGATTCTCTTTGTCCAGTGGGTCACAACTTCCAATTCGGATACCCTTCAGAATGTCCTCTACTATGGAGAGCCTTGAATGCCTTGGCTCCAATTATGGACATAAGGAATGATTTAATAGTCAAGTTGATGAGTCACTTCTGGAATCCCCACTGCTTCATTATTACAGTAAAACAAAAAAATACTTTTCTCTCGATAGAAGTTTTTAATACTAACAACACATTTAAGTATAATGTGATTAAAAAGTGAACAAAAAAGTAGTGGATTTGTACCCTTGTTACCACCATGTTAAAATGCTGTTACTGTACCTGTCTCATAGGGGGGGCAAAGCACTGAGGATAAAATGTTTCGTTGCTCTGATATTTCAGCCCCACCTATGTGTACAAAATTAAAAAGTGCATTAATCTATGCAAGAAAAATAAATAAATAAATAAATAAATAAATAAATAATAAAAACAACCTATCAGCCAGATTCTAATGAGTCTCCAGAGCTGGTCTGTTTCACTTGAACAAACTGAATATTATATAGATTGCATTTAAATTGTATTTTATTTATTTATAGAATGTTTTAATTTAATTGTAGTACAGTCTTAATCTAATTAATCTGTAAAAACTTCAAAAGCACAAACAGGTTTTTATCTCAAATGATAAACAAGAAAAACCAGGAACCATCACCAGTGTTCGGACCCTTTTCTGTGTCATTTAAAACCAAACTCGATTAAAGCCCATTTTGCACTGATTATCCCAAGTGCCAATGATTAGCTTTTGTCTGTTGACACATCTCCTTTTAAAAGAGGAAATTCAGGAGAGAGGAAAGTCACAGGGCTTCACTGACTCCACAACAGCCAATAGAGTTTGTGAGAGTCTAAAGAGTGCTTCAAAGTTGTCTAGGTTTTCTCTCTGCCAATGTGCCTTGACTTATTAGAGGTTACACATTTCTAACCATCACTTCTTGGATTAGTGCCAGGCTGAGTAATTTCTTACTGGCCTGCAGCAGTTTATTCTGCCTTAAATTTAATGCCACTCTCCCCCTCAGGAAGCTTTTATATATATATATATATATATAAATTATACTGCCGTTAAGTAAAATAAAGCATACAAAAATTAGCTTCTGGGACAACTCACTCACTCAGGGTATCAATATCTCCTGCACAGGTGATGCAATGGCCACAAAAGCTAGTGCAGCCCTCAACATTTAAAAATTATTATTTTTTGGCTTAAAATCAAAAGTCTGAAAAGAGAAGAAGCACAGACACTCAAAGTATAACTCCAAAAAGAGATGGTTCAGGGTTTAGGCTAATTAATAATAATCGATATTTAATTAGAACTATCTGTTACTGTAGAATAAAATATGCTCTGTTAACCAAGTGTTAACTGAATTTTAACCACTGAATTTTACAAAGGTTTTTTGAACATAAATACACCGCTTGTCTATAAGCCGCAGGTGTCTACATTGAAGCTAATGAACTTTACACAGGTTTTAATAAAAGACAGTGTATGTTACACGACTTGTACCTAAACAGTAGCCTACCAAAAAAGTAATTGTTTACTGTCTTCCTCTTTCCTTTCACAACAATTTCTTGTTCAAGTTTTTCTTTTGGCATCGTCGTGCGTTTAAAAATCACCATTGGTGAAGCTTTTCTCCCGATGCTGTGCAGCTCAGAACTTAGGTGAAGTGCGTTTTTTCATGCCCGGTTTTTTCAGCATGACGAATGATTCGCTTTTCCTGTAGACAGTCCGAGTGAGCGGCAGGTCAAACATCAGAGGAACATCATCCATATTTATGATGTGGTGCGGCCTGATTCAGTGGATCGCATCAGATTTAATATAAAGAGTTTCATTGGTTCACCTGAACCCGTTCAGCAATTTCATTGGTCTAATTTTATGGGGCTCCGTTTTTTGGCTTGAAGTTTGTGAAACCGGGAAAAACCCGGAAAATAAATTAGCCGCTTCATTGTTTAAGTCGCGGGGTTCAAAACGTGAGAAAAAAAGTAGCGGCTTATAGTCCGGAAAATACGGTACTTTGTACAAATAACAAAGTAGTTTACTGCACCTGACTCAATGTTAACTTGGCTTTTAGTGCCATGCCATCTGATAGTGTAACCGTAACAAAATGCACACTGAACATGCCCACAAACAACAAAGTTGAAGCATCAATAAACCTGTTTGCCTTTAATTTCCCAATACCCATAGGTTATGTATAAATGCCTGTCCAATGCATGCTAGACCACTGCTCAGGATCATTCCTGTCCACATACAGGACACAAAACCATAAATATTCTCTAGAGTTACACCATTCGATAGTCCTCTCTGTCTTTTACAGGCAATCCATTATAATCAGAGAACATTTTAATTAAGGTCAATGGCCAAATCAGATTCTTGGAAAAAAATCCCTTTCATAGATTCTTCAATCAGATTATTACCCAGGCTACTCAAATCTTTTTGCAGTCTGGCTGCATGAGTATTTATTTATTTTTTTTTATCTCTCCATATTTTTTAATCCTTTTAGCTACCCTGACTAAATGTAATAAACAAATTCTCATTAAGCTGGTCAGTTTATAAGTTCCATCAGTTGTTTCTGTCCAGAATCCAGATCCATTTTACATAGTACAATATTTGAAGGATATATGTGCCAGAGTTGTATAGGGGAAAAAATAAATAAACAAAAATAAAAAAAATTACATACCGTGCTAGGATTCAAACTTTGATCTGTAATGGACACACTCTCTGGGCCGAGCAGCTCTGATCCTGTACAAAAAGTGTTGGTTTAAAAAAAATAATTTAAGAATTATAAAGGTCTTTTTTGCAATTCATTACAGTCTCAGAACTACAGCACAGATGTGTAAAAAGGTTCAAGTTAAAAGGGGGTTTAGTTAAGAACTAAATGTAACAATAGTCCATACCAGACTCCTCCTCTTCTCCCTTCTCCTCCTCACTATCAGAGTATTTCCCAGCATCATCTTTACTGTTAACACTGTTCTGCAAGTGCTGTGTCATCATCCTGTACAGCTTCTTCTCATACAATGCTCGAGTGCTAGCTACCGCCACAAAGACAGAGACAGAAAATTTGTCAGAATCCATACGTGCAATATTCACCAACAGTGTAATTCTAAGGCCATGAAATAAACCTGCTTTCATTGCCCAACTCATTTATGTAAAATGTTAGTCACCGTAAAATTATTTACTCCATTATGGTTACAAATCTACAATGAAAAATAATGATTATTTTGGTCTTAAATATTATTCTCTAGCCTTTAGCACGTCAGAATATATTCAGTAATAGCATTTGATGAACAGGATCATAGTCGGCACTCTTTGTTCAATCGATGCACATTTGTGCTGAAGTAATCGCTTCACTAACTAAATCAGTGAGTTCTGTTGTGCTGGATGTTTGTTTTTGGTTTTTTTTTATTTGCATTTTTATGAACATTAAAACATTTTGCTGAAACATTTTCTTTTGCTGTCTCTACAGTGTAATAAGCAACATCAATGATTTGACAGTTGGTATTTATTGAGTGTTTCAAACCGCAATGATTAGGCTTAATTGTGCATCCAAACATCTCTCCACCTTAGTTTTCTTTCTTTCTTTTAAATAATGAGCATGTAAAAGAAGGTACTTATTGCAATTCTATTTAACGTATATAAAATAATTCATGTTAGAACATCAAATCATACTGACCTACAATCGGTCCAGCTTTGACTCCATACCGGAGCAGTTTGTGTTTTAACTGATTATCAGTCAGTGAGCATAGGTCTACCATGTCAGAATCCTCTCCTCCCTTTTCCTCTTCCTGTGGTCTCACACACACACACGCACGCACGCACACACACACACACAAATATTCACCAAAAAATAAAAATAAAAATACAACTGATTTGACATATTTGTAGAAAAAAATTGTTGGAAAACTGCAAGTTCTTAAAATACTCAAAAGTTTGGAAATTGAATTTTAAAGTGGCAATATTATGTTTATGATTATAAACTGTAAATCCAACACACGAGAGGTTTTTGAAACATGACCCAGATTCCCCTGCCTTGTGCAAGGGTCTCTCTACCACACGTGCATATGTGTGGGTGCACGCACACACACACACACACACACACACACACACACACACACACACACACACACACACACAGTAATGTACTGATATTACACTCTGTGGCAGGTGGATGTATAATGAACAGCTGCAGCTCCTGAACTCATGTTTCTGAATTGTAAAAAGCAAAATGTAAACACTTTTAGTAGCGAAGTTTGAAATGTTATAGTAGCCAGTTAAGTTAGACATACAAAAAAAACCCCAAAGCCCAAAGTAATGAACTTATCAGCACATCATTGGTAGTAAAAAAATAAATAAAATAAAAAATACGCTAAAATTAAACAAATGCGCTCCTGAGAGTTCCTGTGCCACCATTTGCATGTTTAGTTGTGCTGCAATGGACCGTCAGGGGCAAAGCTAGAAACGGGAAAATTCACTTATATTGATGAAAAGCCTTTTCAGCTGCTGGTACTGCATCTGGATCTGTTTCACTGCGAGAAGACAATTACTGCATTTCAATAAAGGAGATTATAGAAAGGCTTCCTATAATTGAAAAGTTGTTTCTATAAAGGAACAAGATGATGTTATTCAACACCACCACAATGGTCCAAATGGTTCTGTCCATCAGGTACACGTTTTGGACTGGTCACAGCCAAGATAGAGAAAATGAACCCTAAGGATAATTTATAGTCTCACGTCAAAACACAAATCCTCAACACCAAACAGAACATTGACTTCTTTCTGTAAAAAGCTGTTTACTTTGGGTTTACACACAAAGCTTAAAGAAAAAAATCCCATACCAACTTACTTTATATATTTGTTTCTATGGTGTCCTGTTAAAACCTCTCTAAAAAAATAATAATAATTAAAGAATATATATATATATATATATATATATATATATATATATATATATATATATATATATATATATATATATATAACAAAATAAATATAAATTAATGAGATGGTACATTTGAAACACTTCACAAATGTCAAACCATAAAACAAAGCCAGGAGTCCAGGAATCTCTTTTCAGTGTTAAAGTGAAGACAAATCCAAAGCAACCATGACCAAAGTGATCAGATTTCTTACTGCATTGTTCTAGTGATCCAGTTTGACTGTTTAATATAAATATCGGGCTTTAACTCAAACCTGAGTGCGACTTTAATCTCCATTTTAATCCAAACCTGAGTGGAAATTTCAGGAACAGAAATCTTTCATCAAGCCTGAGGAATCTAAAACTCCCTACCATCAGGATTTATTAGGTGATTAACTTACATGTCCATTTTGTCCCTGTTCCTCTTCATCACTAGAGAAATCAGCAGATTTATTGGCCACATGTTGCATGTAAACCTGAAGATAAGCCTGTTTTTCTCTCTCAGAAGGCGCTAATTCCACACCATGGCTAACCAACTCCGACTTCAGCCGCTGCTTCGAAAACCGAGAGGGATTTTCCACAAACACCGGCATGACAATGCTTAGAAAACTGTTACTTTACTAACACACACACACACACACACATACATACTCTCTAATGGTGCAGGGACCCGGAGTGCATTTGCTGCTCTTTTAAGCCGCTGGTAACCAAAAACCCCAGTGAGCTAAAAGCCCACAGAGTCTCACATTGCTAACAACACATGCTGTAGGGTGGTGAGAGGAGAACAGGTGCTACACACACACTCAGCTCACCAGCCGTGTCTCCCTCAAACAGTTAATAGTCTTAGTTTATATCAAATAAAGTATTTTTTATTTTCTATTATTAGCCCACTCACGTGTAAACAGAGCGTCCTGTGCCGTTTTTTTCTGCAGTAAAACTCGCCTCAGCAGCTGACAGGAGCAACATACGGGCTTTCACACGGGGTTTCGCGCCAATTTGTAATGACGTCATATAGACCCCTGTACTTTATAAAGTTTGGTTATTAAAAAAGAGTGTGGAATAACTTATATCTTTATATTTCAATTAAAAGAGATCATTTTCCACTACAAAGTTAAAAACGAATATATCAGTGGATTACATTGTTAACTTTTCTTATTTAGTTTGGGCAATTTTTTTTAATTGATAAACAAAAACTTTCAAAATCACAGCTTTTCTTTTCACATTTCTTAATTGAAATTGACATATTTATTACATTTATTAGATTGGTTAAAAACAAAAGAATTTCTTTTATTTCAGAAATCTAATTATTTCTGTAATGTTTCTACTGTATAAGTCTTTCCTCTGTAGTTGGTTGTGATTTATTGATTTCCTTTTTTTATGTTTATGTATTTGATTATTTGTTATGTATGTATTTATATGTATATGTATGTATTGTCCTGTATAGGTTCTGTTTGTTTAATTTCTTATGTATGTTTAAAAATATGTTTGTTGTTGAAATTTTATATATATATATACATATATATATATATATATATATATATATATATATATATATATATATATATATATATATATATATATATATATATATATGTATATATATATATATATATATATATATATATATATATATATATATATATATATGTATATATATATATATATATATATATATATATATATATATATATATATATATATATATATATATATAAATCAAAAAATAATAATAATCAAATTTGGTTATTAACATAAGTTCTATTTTTTCTTTCTTTTTTGTGTTCAAATATTATTAGTAGTAGTAATTCTCAAACAATATTTTGTAGTTGCTGTTAATGAAGATGATCATCTTTTTTAAGGATTTAAGAATATCATTTTTTAACTCACGAAAATAATAAATGATAAAATAAACGCACTATTATTATTATAATAATAACAATAATAATAATTGTTATTATTATTATTATTATTATTATTATTATTATTATTATTATTATTATTATTAATATAAGTACAGATCGGTCCAGCTTTTGTTTTTTATTTTGCTGTTGTTGTTGTTGTTGATGATGATGATGATGATGATTATCAAATTTTTTAGCATTTGTTTGTCTGTTTGATTGTTGGAATATACTTTTTCACAATTTCAAAATAAATGATAAAATGAACTTACTTTTATTGTTGTTGTTGTTGTTGTTGTTCCTGTCGTTCTTATAGAAGAAGAAGAGGAAAAAGAAGAAGAAAAAGAAGAAGAAAAAGAAGAAGAATGAGTCCAGTTTGGTCAAATTTTTGGTTTTCAATTTGTTGTTGATGATGATGATGATGATGATGATGATGATGATGATGATGATGAAATGTATCATCATCATCATAAACCTAAACTTTAAATGGTCAACCTAAAACAAATATTTTGTTGTTGTTGGTTATTGTGATGATGATGATGATAATGATGATGATTATTATTATTATTATGATTATGATGTTATATTTTAATCTAGGATTTGATTGTCTGTTTTTTTGTTAGAATATCCTTGTTCACATTTTCAGTTATTGTCTTTGTGACACAATATAAACTATAAAATAAACTATTATTATAATAACTATAATTATATATAATTATTAAAATAATGTCCACACTGGTCCAACCTCTAAGAATAAAAGCATTCAGAACCTTTATCTTGTGAAATTGGTGAAGCATTTCTCTAATATTGTGATCTAACATAGAATTATTAGTTAATTGTTCTCTGTTTTTTTCACAACTGATTATCCCAAAAGAAAAAGCTGATTTTTAATACTAACCGTAGAATATTTTTGTTCATTTTTGTTATTTATTTTTTTGTTGTTGATTATGCGGAGGCAAAAAAAAAAGTAACCAATGTGAAAAAGGATATTCTAACAAACAAACAGAAAACAAATTCAAAATAAGAATAAAGATGAATCATGTTGTTAACTCTGTTCTTTTATTTACAGTTTGTTGCTTTGTTACTTTGGTGTTACCTTTGTGACTCACGGCATTCTATTAAATAAAAACCAGATTAGTTCAACCAGCTGCCAGGACACAAGCTGTTTATTCATGTTCGTAGCAAAACTCAATTATTCAGTAGGTAAAAGTCACTTTCAGGAAACATTGTAAACAACCAGTGTATAATAAACAAAACTGACAGTGTAAAAGGGTCTATATTTACATTATAAGAAATAAAAGGATTTAGGATTTTCTGAACCAATTTCTTGCAAAACTAATAAGATATTAATTTGTGCTCTAATACTGTACATTTTGTTATTTATTTTTTCCTTTTTTTGCATAAATAATTGTCCCTAAATCAAGGAAGCCTAATTTAAACCTTAGAATAATCAAATTCATTCAAAATCAAATTTATTTGGGTATTGTTTTTATTGTTTTTTTAATTTAGTATTTGCAGTTTGTCATAACTTTGCATTATGGTTATTATCGCTGTGACTCACAATCCTTCTATTAAAACAATCCAAATAAGTCCAAACAACTGCCAAAAACACAGGTGTTTGTTCATGTTCATGAATAAATTATCCCAAGAAAGGTTTCCATCTGATTAACAAATTAGATGTTGTTTGTTCATGTTCATGAAAAAATAGCCTAAGTCACTTTCACCAAACAGTGTAGACAAAAAAAAGGACTTGTGCTGTGAAAGGAATAAGAATAGAAATGATAAGGAACTGCTGAACTTTTATTTATTCATTAATTTTTAGTAAGCACTTATTTCCAGTTGGGACAACCCCACTGCACCACTGTGCCATCACAATTAGAATTTATTAGCCAGAACAATGTTCCAAAATGTAATTTACACCATAACATTGCTTTTTAAATTACACTCAAATATTTCATCCTATTTTAGATATTAAATCCCCAATAATTCAACATAATTTATTAATATATTCTGCATTAATCAAATGGTGAATCAATATGGAATTGATTTAAGAATATTGGAATATTTAAGATTTAATATCGAGTTGTAGTGGAACTTAAATGTTATTCTTCTGGATTTCACATACTTCTTTGTATGTTGCGATTTGTGATATCCTCCAGATAAGAGATACACAAACTAGGGCCTGCATGCCAAAGTTGGCCTGTGGTGACTTTTGACATTTTATTTAAAATAAAACTTGAAAATGTTTTTTATTCATTCATTTCTTTATTCATTCATTCATTCATTCATTTACAAATAAATAATATGAAATCATAAATAAACCAAAGACACTTTTAATATAATACAGTTTGGTATAATGCAACATTTATTTATTTTTGTTTCACGGTCAATCAAGTTTGATTTCTGTCCTTTCATAGGAAAAAGTTTGTGCACCTTTGCTCTAGAATACCTGGGTAAAGTCTATAGCATTATAAAGCTCTAAAAGTGCAGGGAAATCTGGCAGGAAATAAAGTAGAAAAACACAGAACTGTGTAAGTCTTTCTGGCACTAAATGATAACAGCCAAACTCAATACCAGAGCAATAAATCAAAATGAAAACATCAGTACTCTAAGATAGATTGGGCTCCCAATAAGATCAAATTGCAACATACAATATGCATTGCAAATATTTAATATATACCACTAGGCTTGCAGCAGGAGCTTCTAGAATATATTTATTGATATATGTATCAGGAGGTTTCAGTGGCCTGATCATCATTTGTTTAAATCCATTAAATCTTTAAACAATAGCTTTACAATCTGTGAAACAGACAAGGTCTGCTTTTGGTTGGGAAAGTATTTCTGTACAGATTCTAACCTGAGCTGCAGATGCTACCAAGGACCCTGTGGGTATGAGACAGCATGTCCCAAAAACTCTCCATACATTGGGGAAATTAACACTTTATAGCAAAATGCCTTCCAAAATGTTTGTTATATTATATTATATTATATTATATTATATTATATTATATTATATTATATTATATTATATTATATTATATTATACTATATTATACATTTTAAAAAGTCTTTTGGAATGCCTTTTTCTAAAGAAAAACATTGTGGTTGCATCAGGAAACTGACATAAGGTTGTGATGGACTTTAATTTGAAACATGGCAAACATCATACACATGACACAGCTGCCAAACTAGGAGCCAAAGCTGGAATAGATGACTCACAAAAACATGACTCACAAAAAATGGCAATCATGTAGAGGAAATGTCCTGATCAATCCTAGAAGTTCTGTAAAAGCAAAATGAAAAATAGTTTGTTAAAGAGGGCATACCTGACTTATGGGCCTTCACCTGTGAAATATTAAAGTAGCATTTTCTGAACAAGATGAAATCTCATTGCCATTGAAGAGACCTTCTGTCAAAATGAAAAGGTTGAAAGTGAAGACTAAGGCACATTGTCCGAAAGTTAAAGATGATGCAATTTTATAATTTAGGGTAAGGGAGTAAATTTATATCTAGTAGATTAAACATTCAACATCCCTCTACATCCCCACTGTGGATCAATAATGAATATTGGGAACTACATCACACCACTCAGAAAGTTTTTGTACAAGGCTGGTCTTTAACAGTCACTATGAAGAGGTTACAGGGTACTTTTCCTGAGTGTAGATTGAAGGTGCACAATACAATAATTTTCGAGTTCTGCTGACTGTTTTAGAAAAGCCCTGTAAAAGCAATAGAGTGACCCAATGAGCAATGTTTTTGTTCTGTTCTTTTTTTATGTTTTATTCTTTTGTGTGTGCCAAGACCATGATTGAGATATTGTATTGGGAAGTTTCAAAGGACTATGTGTGGTGCAAACTTAATGCAAGTCACGCCTCACTAAACACCAGGGCATCTAAAAAAGCATCTAAAGAAGATTGGATCTTGTTTTTTGTTGTTGCAGTCAACATGGATGATCCAACCAACCTGATGAACCTGAAGCAAATCTGCCTTGAGGAATGGGTGAAAATCCCAAATAAATTTGTAATAAAATATTGTCTGGAATCTCTGTGCTATTCGTAATGAATGCCATTTGTAAAGAATCAAGATAAATCTGTTGACTTTTAAAGGTGTTAAATACATTTGAAAGAAAATGAATATATATCACTTTGTATCTATATTTATATCAGGCATAAAAGGTAAAAATTCTGTTAACTAAATAGTGTAAACGAAGCATGGAACAAAGCTATTTATAACTTTAATATTTGCCCATAATTTGATCCACAATATAAACCCAACAATGTCAGTGTCACATATACAAGAGAAAGGATTGCTTTTCATTCTCATTCTTCACACACTCTGAGCTTCAACTTCCATGTGGACTAAGCTGCATTTTGGTTATTCATCAAGCTTATATCTTCCTGATGCATTGCTTTGCCCAGCTCCAAGCAAAAGGATTATCCTGTACTACAAGACATTTTAATGGGCTCCAACAGTCCAGAGAGATCTGCCAGCATGGAACGTGCCGGGCATTACAACTGCACTCGTTCTCCCTCATGTCGCCAGGGAGTGGAGGCGCAGATGCCCCATTCTCCTCTGCTGTGATGCTTCCCGAATATATCATACTTATTCTCATTCTGAAAATTTAATGTCTCTCCTGTTGACCAGATTAGAGAGCTACTGTGACGCTCATCAGCATGCATTGCCTGTGCATGTCTTCTCCCTCTTCAGTGTTTATTTATTCTCTTACTGAATGGATGAATTTGCTATCCTAGGAAACCATGATGCAAAAGAGGGTAAACTTGAATGTGAATGTGTTCTTTACATTTGTGCAGCTAAATGCAGAGGCAAGGCCAATACAATCAGCAGTCAAAATTGCAACATGAAAATGGCAAGTAATTTTTAAAAAGACAAAAAATGTAATGTTTGCGATTTGTTTGTGTGCAGGTCTGTAGTGGAACAGGAAGCCAGTACAATACAATGAAAACTGAGGACTCTACGAATAACATGCCCCATGATCAAGATTACGCAGGTAATATAAAGCAGTATTTTATAATTAATGCTATATAATTAATGCTATTAATACTATCAAAAGAAATAGGCAATCTGGATTGTTTATTTAAAAATGATCTTTTCTCAGTAGAAACAACTAAAATTTAGATTTAATTTAAAGATCCATGCTCCAAAACAAATGAAATTGTGGAGAGACAATTTTTTCAGATTATTTTTTCAGATATTTCCACTTAATTTGATATAGCACCCCACAAAATTCAGGTAAAAACAATCTTTTAAAGGAAAATGATGAAAAAGAGAGGAAAAATACCATAAAATGTTTACACAGTGCTTAAATAATAATTCATTAAAGCACCCCCTTGCATGAAATATATGTTTTTGGGTTAAGGTTTAAAATGTTTTTAAAGGATGATACTAAAAATCTATTAAAGTCTATAAAATGTATTCATTTGCAAGATGGTCTCTTGGATTTTTCAAATCATTCCACAGGTTTTTGACAGGATTTAGATCTTAGCTATTACTTGGCCATTCTGAGCCAAGACTTTGATTTTGTTCTTCTGAAGCCATTCCTTTGTTGACTTGTATTTGTGCTTTCAGTTGTTAGTGTGCCGGAAAGTGACATTTCTCTTCATCGTTAGCTCTCTAATAGAGGCCTGGAGATTTTGACACAAAACAGATTTGGAGCTATCTTTGATTTCCTTTCTCTTGACCAGAGCATAGATCTAGCCGAAAAGAAGCATACAATGATTCTTCCACCACAGTCTAGTTATTTACTAGATACATGGTGTTAAATGGGTAAGATCTGTCCTCTTTTTGCAACAAATATATTTTTTAAAATTATGCCCAAAATGTTCTACATTGGCCACCGCTGACCATAACACATTTTGCCACATGGTTTGAGGTGATTCAGGTGGGCTTGTGTGTTGGTTTTTATGTGAAAGGGTTTCTGTCTAGTACCTTACCCAGTATCTCATATATGTGGTGAAATGAGGCATGCAGGTCATTGTTTTGCACCTATCTTTGTGGTACCCCAGTTTCTCATTGGCAAATGCTCTTATCCAGAACAACTTACAACTGAACAGTTAAGGGCCTTGCTCAAGGGTCAACTGGACTTGGGATTTGTCTTTAAGGTATTCTGTGTAACATTTTATCTCTTTACCCCTTCTTATGGATATCTTTGGTCAGTGCGAGCTTTGTCAGAATTTTGTGGACCACGGATTTAGCAAATGGATGAAGCCAACAAGACAGAAAATATCATTAAGAAATGGTGTATCTATGCACACATAAAAGCAAGTGGGAGCCAAAGTCTACTAAAACCCTAGGATATGTATTCCGTGATGGCTGAAGAGTTGAGTTCCTTTTCAAATGATAAAGATAAATGAACTGCATAACAACTTCCTTAAGAGTGTTGGTTCAAATATAAAAGCGAAAAAAGTACAAGATACAAAATCTTTCCAATTAGTCTTCTATCCCTTTCTGCTCTTTATAGTTGATTCATTAATATTAATATATTATTCTTCTAATTCTTTACTTCTTTGCCCTTTAAATATCTCTCTCTACCAGTAATTAAACAATATCTTGTGCAATATTGTAATACTTGTGTGGCTTTCTTTATTGCGATACTGGGAGTTGTGAATAATTCGTATGAGCTCAGTTTCACTCTTGCCGATTTTCCACTCCGTATCTAATGGCTTTGAACCCTACATGACATATTAAAAGAATCACATAGGAATAGAAAGCCATAAAACACAGTTGTGATTCATGAAGCATTTCACTGAACAACAACAATAAACCAAAATGCTAATAAGTTGTTCTGCTTTGAGCGCCTTACAGCGCTGTCTTATCAGAGAGCATATGCAGCATAAACCACTTAAACCAAGTTGCAGGCAACCCAGAAGATTAAAAAAGCTTGTATCAACATAAAAAAGGAAAAATAAACAACAAAAAATAAATTATTCAACTTTTGTTCTGCGCTGAAAGGTTTGAAGTGTTTGTGTCTGATTATTCTTTGAAAAATAACTCCTCAGAGACGGGTTCAGTTTTTTTATCACTCCGAGCCACCTCCGAGCTCCTCTTACAGCTTTAGTTGTGAGATCTGACTGAAAGTCACTTGGTCCCACAAGCCATTCCAAACACGCTTTGATGCAACATGGTGCCCATGCCAAAGAATAAAAGGTACAGTGCTAATCAAAAGGTTTTTTTTTTCAGCAGTTGCTATGGCGTGGTGAATGCTGTGGGAATTACACAAACATTCATTTTCAATTCAACACTAGAGTTCTTCTTGGCCTTTTTTTCCTGTCAGACAAAAGCCATGAAAATGACTTCACTGATCATAGCTGCTGCCAGGGCAGCTCAACAGATTCACATAATCTTTGTGCATCTACAAAGGAAACGTGTTTGTCGTAATTCAAAATGACACACAAAAAAATATTTCAATTCCATTTCAAATATATTACATTATTAACTAAGTAGATTTTTTGTTTTTTGCCAAAGTTTTAGTAAAGTAGAAAAATCCTCTTATAAATTGTGTTTAAAATATATACTTTATGGAGTACTTATTTTTTTCAAGTCAAGTCAAGAGGCTTATTATTGTTATTTCTACTATACACAGTGGGACACAGTACACAGTGAAAATGAGACAACGTTTCTCTGGAACCCTGGTGCTACACTAAACAACATAAAGCTACAACATAGAACATAAAGCTAGATAAAGTGCATCGAGTGCAACCGAGTGCAAACAGTGCAGACAAAAAACAGTACTGACAGACAACACAAGACAGTGTGGGACAAATTCACATAACGCAAGATAGCGTTGACCAGTAAAACACTGTATACCTACTTGCAGTGCCACTGTAGTGTTATGTGTAATTTTACATAGTTGGCAGCATGTAGTGTACCGAAGCCTATAAAACTGAGTTCTATATCATACAATACAATGTTACAAAACCAGAGGTATTTACAGTTCATAATTTTATGTCACGCTTTGTGCACACATTTCTGCTCCATTATTTAGTTGGTATAAATAGTAGATATAAATCTACTGTAAATATATTTCTTATTTTATGTCTTATACAGTCTTGTTAATTTATAACCAGGATTTCTGTAGCAGTGGACCTCTAATATCTTTTATATATTAAGATGAAAATGTAGTTGATTAGGCTTTAAAATGAAAACAGTGAGCCTACTCCAGAGGACTGTAGGTTTCAAGTTTTTTTTTTCAAGTTTCCTTGGTTTATAAATTATAAAATATAAAACTTTTGCACTTACATTTATCCATGAATCCTTTTTACATTTTATAAAAGAATCCAGTCTTTTTTTTGCCTTTTTTAAAAAGGAGCCACAAAAGCACCATGGGAAAAGCACAGTAATAAAATTCTGAAAAAACTTTTTGGAGCAGAAATAAGAAAGTAGGAGAAGCAGAGATGAAACAACTATATACACCAAATAAACTCTACATATGTGTACTGGTTACTTTTCCAGTCAATGGTTGCAGGATAATGCATTGTCATTTAGATAAAAGAGCTTCAATTAAGTCACCTTACTTATCAAAATGCAAAAAAAAATGTGATCTTAGTGTGTAAAAAATTAGACTTTGTCCCTATCATGGTTGTTGGAAAAAGTTGCTGATTTGTATTTCAGAAACTGCTGATCTCATGGGATATTTTATAAGTCTCTTAAATGAATGATAAAGAATTCACAAATGCCGAACCTCGGAGCAGATGGTCTACAAGAGCTAGATGACAACAGCAAGACCACATCGGGTTACACTTCTGTCAGCCAAAAACAAAAATCTGAGGCAACAGTGGGCACATGATTACAGAAATTAGACAGTTGAAGATTGGAAGAACTTTGCTTTGCCTGTCCTATTTCTGGCACCAGTACTAATCTCATGGTCAAATTAACTGGAGTTACATGTTGTCTCAGTTCTGGTTTTTAATGTGAACATTAACTGAAGCTTGTGACCTTAATCGAGTTGACTTCATGTATTATACTGCTGCCACAATGGCATCGTTTAGATAATCAAATGAATGGGCAAATGCACAGGTGTTCCGATTAAAGTGGTGAGTGTGAGTAGTGCGAGGAACACGGATCATTTCAGTGGGTTGTTTATTTTGTTGTGTTATTATTGTTAATCTGATATTACTGAGCACTAAAAAACTATAGTAATGCCCACATACTACAACTGCAGTTTATAACCACACATCTATTTAACCTTCATGTAGTATGTATAAAGGTAATTTAGGATCACTTAGGTTCATGTAATTGGACCCTCACTCTATATCCGACCCTGTTATTATTTGATTTGGGATCATGTGCAAAGTTTGTTTCATTAATATATTAAATAGTTTACCTATACAGGTATTATGGCATTAATACATTTTCTAGTTCCGTTGTATGTGCCTACAATATCTCTTATAGCCATGCCGTCATGGTCAATATGTAATATACACTACATGGATATAAGTATTTGGGCACCTGGCTTTTCCAGTCATATATGGTTCTTTCCCAAACTGTTACCACAAGGTTCAAGGCACATTATATAGGATGTGGTAGCATTACAATGTTACATTCACTTCCACTAGGAGCCCCAAATCTGTTCCAGCATGACAATGTCCCTGTTCACAAAGCAAGCTCCATAAAGATAGGGTTTTTACATGGATCAGCATAGATTTTGATTGGCCTGCTAGAGAGCTCTGACCTCAACTTCATTAAATATCTTTGGGATAAATTGAACCACTGTCTGCACCCCAAGCCTTCTTATCCTACAGTAGTACCTGACTTTACTGATGCTCTTATGTATGAATGAGCTCAAATCTTTACACCACACTGTTAAATCTAGTAAAACATCTTCCCAGAATAGTGAAGGTTAATAGATCAGCAAACATGAACTAAATGTGGAATAGGAAATTCAAAAAGAACATTATGAATCTTAGGGTCAGGTGTCCACATTTGCTTTCTGTACTGATGATCATTTTGATAGCCAATTATTATGCCAATTGTAGCCAACTGAAGTGGCCAATTATTATGATAATTATTCTAATTCTTAGATTAGCAGATTGAATCCTGAGATTTCAGAGAAGGATTATCTGAACAAACCTAAATAATATTTACAGTGAATTATAGTGTATTTGAAGAACCCTTAATATATGCCTAATAATAATCCGCTTAAAATTGCTCTAAAAATTAATATTGTTAAATTTGGTGTTTTTCTTTCAGACGTTTTAGCAATTTCAGACATTTGCAGTCTGTAAAGTGTGTATATATTTATCAAAATGTGACATCAGCAGAATGTGATATTACCAGTTACCGGTAATATGAGAAAATTGAAAAGAAATGGGTTTCTTTCAATCAACCTGCTTATTTAGTCTAAAAAATATAATTGTTGGAAAATGCTGTTATAGCTAGAGCTCTTCACAAATATGATCACATTTTTTTCTTTAATTTGAGATCTTATTCTAATGTATTCTATTCTTCCAATAGCAGTTGATGCTTTAATCTTGAAAGCCTGCAAAACTTATCAATCAGTGCATTAAGACCAGATCCTGATGTTAATAAACCGAACATAATTGCCTTTCCCATGTAAATCTCTGGTTGCCGACAAGTCCATCATCTCTGATCCTATCCTTCCTGCCATTTTTAGTATTTGTATGGGCATTACATAGGGCACGCTTCATTGATATGTGAAGTAGCACACATCAAAGGTCCCTTCTAAATGGATGTCTTTAAAGGGATCAGCTGCTGGACTCTCTGCTCTGAGGAACCGTTGTGTTTTTGATCAGAATGAAACCATGACATGAAAAATTGGATTTAGCCAGTAAATAAAGGTAGACTTTTTTTTGTACATATTTGAATTACATTGCATTTGGTAAAGGCAGACTGTAAAAAAAAAAAATAAAATCAGGTGTTGAATAATTTTGTATAACTGCAACCTTGTATGAAGTACCAGCTGAAAGGCAAATCACAGGTTTATGCAATGCACAGAATGCACTAGTGTAACATCATTATTTTAATAGAAACTTTATCTCGCCATCTATGATTAATAATAAATTAGTTAAAAACAAAAAAAAGTCTAATCATTGACAGTGTGAAAAGCGCATTTATTTCAATTTGAAGAAGAATAGTTTGACTGTTTAAAGCTGCTATTATGCAAGTGATTACAGGTACTAACTTGTTGCCAAGTGTAACTATAAACAGACAAAAAGTATTTTTATTAAATTTTATTATTATAATATATATATATGATTCCAAATTGGTGCTTGACACAAACATTTTTGGGACACACTGTTATAGAAAAATAGCACATTCACTGTGTTTTTTAATTAAGAAAAGCAATTAGGCTTCACCAAGGACTTCAGCAAAACTTATGGTCTTTCTTAACCAAAACCAATAACACTGAAAGAAATTGAGCCTATAATGTAGGATGTAATCTTTGACAATGTTGAATATCAATTGTTTGAAGTTATTAAGGCAGTAACGGAGTACAAACTGATACAGACTACACATTTTTGTGGAAAGCCTCACTTGCGTAATACTAGGAATAAATCTGAAACATTCGTTTTTCACATATACAGTAGCAGTATAGGAACCAAGGCATTTATTTACTGTTGTTATAGTTTTTTTTTTAATCAAATTTTTTATTTTTTTAAAAACATTACAGATCTCTTGTTTTAAAGAATATTATGCTTAAATAAGTTCTGCAGAAGTTGCAGCGTTTCTAATTTCTATATAGTAACTTTCTGGCACGTACGTTTTTTATGATAGTTTAAATGATTCCCAATATACAGTGTACACATTATACAATAAATGTGTTTACGGTTTTTTAAATAATTTGCTGGTTTGTCTAAATGGATTGATTCTAACCCATGCATTTCTTAAATACCGTTGTTTTTTTTTTTTACTCATTCTGAACTAATACAACTGTGCTTAGGTTGTGTAATTGTTAGCAGTTTTCATATTCTAGAAAAATCTCTCTATATATGTAATTTTATATAAATATTCTTTATTATAATATTGGATGGTGAGCTATGGCCAAATATAGGAAGCAAATGGAAGAATACTTTACTTACCTGCATTTCCTCATCTTCAGTGTGTGATCATGAGAGACAGAGAGCTTAAAACTGTTAAAACTGTGTTTAAAAGACAAAATGTTTCACAATCTGTCCAGATTATGCCTACTGTGCAATTCAGAAAAGAATTACATTTCATACACATATACATATGCACATACATATATTTTTTTACCTCAAAGCAAGCAACATGGCTTGGTGAGTGGAACATAAAACCGAAAAGTTTAAACTTTCCTTAGAATCAGAATAAAGGAAGAGAGGGAGAGAGGGAGAGATTGGGCCCCAGCTTCAAGCGTCATTCTTATTTTCGTCAATGAGCCCTTGTGCTTTAGCTTTGGCTGTTTGCCCCTGCCTCTTAGATGGAAAGAATACAGAAGAAGGGGGGAGTGCTTTTTTCTGAACACCCCCACCAATACCCCCTTTGAGAGTAGAACTCCAACTGATATTTGAGCCACACAGCCATCAGGTACAGAGTTTTCATAGTCAATTTTTCTCATTTTCAAAATGTTCATTAATATGGAAGAAAACTGTGAGCTATTTTAACATCCTTTAACATATAAACATTTGATGACATACCGCCAAAATGGGCATCCATGTGGTACCAGAGAGAAAATTCACTTCATTTAGAAGTACTGTCTTCATGCGAGGGTTGTAAAAGAGATTTTCTACATAGTCTTTTTTTTTTCTTTTTCTTCGATGGCCTTTTCCTTGCAATCATTTCTTCAACCCAGGAAATAGGTTGTGAAGGGCAGCAGGTGCTCTTCCGTCCTCAGAGCCACATTCCTTTCCTCCTGTGCGCTTCTCTTCTTTCAGCCTCTTTTCCCGGTCCCACTCTTCTTTTTTTCAGCTCTCTCTCAAACGCTCTCTACAGAAATTCTCCAGGGCCCTCCAGGACAAACTGTAGTATTATTGGATAGAAAAAAATGAAATAGTAAAAGAGAATGAAAGAGCGAGAGAGAGAGAGAGAGAGAGAGAGAGAGAGAGAGAGAGAGAGAGAGAGAGAGAGAGAGAGAGAGAGAGCAAGAAAGAGAAAAATTGCAAAGAATTGAAGTTGGAAAAAATTCCATACACTGAGTCATCTTCAGGACTATCCGTCTGCTAACAGGAGGGAAATGAAAGGAAAGAGTGAAAGAGTACACAGACAGAGGGATTACTTGGCTCCCTCCATTCTCCTCTGCATCCCTTCACTGCTCCCTGCTTTATCCTCACAGCTCTCACTGCATCAGTACACACACACACACACACACACACACACACACACACACACACACACACACACACACACTTGTCCTTGCCCCCCTCTTCAGTCTCTCTCTCTCTCTCTCTCTCTCTCTCTCTCTCTCTGTCAAATAGACACACCAGCTTAGTTCATTACTATGCAGCGGCTTGCACTCGTTCTTTAGAAAGAGAGAGAGAGAGAGAGAGAGAGAGAGAGAGAGAGAGAGAGAGAGATGGAGAGATGGAGAGAATGATAGACTGTAAAAAATACAGATATATAATATATTCAGAAAATGTTGTTGTTTGTGGCCATTTGAAAAATAATGCTTTTTGCATTGCAAAAAAATCCTACTATATATTATTTACTGTGGCTCTCAAATATCACACAAAGAAAAACACAAACAAAAAGATTCCATGATGCAATGCAATGCAATGATTTCTCCTTCTCTGGTACACAGAAGACACTGTGGCAGTGTCCTGCCACCAAAACATTTAGTCCAAGTGTGAGTTGTCCCATGTTTATTATTCCATCTTCCACAGAAAACTGTCACAACCCATTGGCTATAGCCAAGCGTAGAGAACCGATTGTCTCATACTGTTTTCCTCATTTTCACCATCTCCCACTGTCTGCTGCACTCACCATGTAACAGTGGTGTGGCAGTTAAGGAGAGAAAATGAGTGTGCTGGGGTTAGTCCACCTTCACACTGCTAACAGGCTTCACATTAAAGCACTTCAGCTTCACACTAACAGCTAGCAGCTGCCCCCAATACCCTCATACCCCCAGGCTCTTTTCTCAAAGCAGCTGAAAGAATATTGTATAGGAAGTGTTTAAAATGTCAATGAGAAAGTTGGTGCTGTGTGACGTATGAAATATATTTTATTTAATAAACCATTATCAATTATCGTTTGCAATGCATTTTTTTTGCATTTTGCTTGGCATTTAGGATCATAAAAATCATGCTCATATGCAATATACCGTTTTTTGATGCAGTCATAACAAGTGCTTAAGTAGAGATGAACCAACTTTGTGTATTTGTATTTGCAGAAGAATTTTTGCTTCTTGCATGTATAATTGTGTTCTAATTTGCTCTAATTCGAATCATCATTCGAATTGACCCTTTTTTGTATTTCTTATTATAAAATTTCTATTTTATTTGATATGCTTGAGGAGAAGTACACACTTCAGTGAGTCAGATGTACACCTACACTTTGATGACATTGGGATTTAATTGCTCAACTTCAATCAAATCTTTAATGTAGCCTTCCACAAGCTTCTCATTATACTTTGCCCATTCCTTATCTTTTCTTTTCCTCCATGCATCTCTGTCAGATTTGCTTGGACACAGTTTTTTTAGTTTCAGACCACATACAGGGTTTTGTCATGGCCACTCCATTTTTTTTACTTTGTTGTTATTAAGTCAGTTTGGAGGTATGTTTAGAATCATTATACTCCTGGAAGATCTATAATGTCTAGAGGTTCTGCAACAGTATTTCTAGATAATCTTTCTTCTTGGCATCATCTTTTGTCTTTTTATATACTGCCCTTTCTATGGGGTCCAAGTAGGCTCCTTTTTAGCCAGTCCACACCAAACCCAAAGTGGTCTGTGGGCATGTTGCTGACCTACAATGGGTCCCAAAGGGGGGGCACTCTATTTAGTATGTGCTTTATTAACCCCTGGGACCTCACCTGGTTCTAATTCATGCCCCAGCAATTTATATAACAAAACAAAAACACAAGCAAAAGGGTTTTGCCAGAGCTACTTATAATTATTCCATTTATACAAACAAACAATTGGCGGTTAAGGTCTATGCTTTAGGACTCATCCTTAAACACTGATTTACAACTTCCCTTTCACACTACATTTACCTTTACTTTACTTACCCTTATCCAAAGCCACTTACAAAAGTGCTATCAATAAATCAATTCTGGTACTGGTCATTAGGACACAAACTAAAAATACCACCAGTCTAAAACTTTGTTAGGAAAAAAAATACTTTTAGTTGTTTAGTTTTTTGTGTTGTTTTTGAATTGCTAAAGTGAGGTGAGATAAGATAGAGAGATAGATAGATGAGAGTTGATTTGTCCATAGAGATCACAAGATTGTGATGTGAAGATGTAAACACTTGTAGTTAACAACAGTTTAGTTTTGCATGGATAAGATCCAGTTCATCACATTTGATTGCCCACAAAAAACCTAAGGGCAAAACTGCTGTGAGCCCTGCATGTGCTAACCTACATGGGGCTAATGTGGAATTAGTGTGGGTTTGCCCAGATACACTTGAACAATTCTGGCCTTTAAAAATTTGTTCTTTTGAAAAACATTTTTAGACATTTGCCTTACAGCATTAAAAAAATAAACATATTTTTTTTACTATTCAGGAAGAGAAACTGGAAACTGTGAAACAGCAAAAGTAAATTTGGATAACACCAAGTACATGGAAATTTTTGAAGATAACCTGCTCTAGTCAGCTAGGAAACTTTACTCCATTTGATTTAAATCCAATTGGTTTAACACCTGCAAATTGCTGTCCAACATCATCCTACATCTAAATTAGATTATGTGGAGAAAATGCCAAAATAAATACAACTTAAATCTACAATTGGTGAATTCTCATCAGTTAAACAGTGTTAAAATTAATTTGACTCTGGGGTATAAAATATATGATCAAAAGTACAGGTATGTGGACACCTGATCATGCAGCTATATTGAATGTGCTTGTTTAACCATATCCCATTCCAAGCCATTGTCATTAATACAGAATTGGCACACCACTTCCAGCTATAACATGGTTATAGGATTTGCTCTTTCAGCCACAAGAGCATTAGAGAGGTCAGCACGATGTGAGACAAGAAGGCATGGTGTGCAGTCAGCATGCCAAATGATTCCAAAAGTGTTTGGTGAGCTCGAGGTCAAGGCTCTCGGCATGCCACTTGAGTCACTTTGTGTATAGGGGTATTGATATGCTGGAACAGGTTTGGGCTATCCCCCAAAACAGTTTTTTTAACTTTATGAAATTATATTATATAAAAAATTATAATGATGCAGCATAAAAACATTTTTAAACAATTGTGCATTTCATTAATGAAATATTGTGATTTTTTTACTGACATTCTTATACAGTGAAATAAAACTGAAATCTGTTGCCAACTGACTAATTTAAAACCATGATAAAAAACATGAATAAAGCATAACTAACTGTTTCACAAGTTTGTGGAGTTGTTTAAAACAAAAAAAAACCCTGAAATTAAATATCTTTAAATATCGATATAACCCATGTCCCTCCCTTCTGGACATATCCAAACCATCTCAATCTCGCCTCCCTCACTTTGTCTCCAAAACGTCCTACATGCACTGTCCCTCTGATAAACTCATTTTTAATCCTGTCTATCGTCGTCACTCCCAATGAAAACCTCAACATCTTCAGCTCCGCTTCCTCCAGCTCCACCTCCTGTCTTTTACTCAATGCCACTGTCTCTAATCCATACAACACAGGTTTCACCACAGTCCTATAAACTTTCCCTTTCACTTTTGCAGATACACTTTTATCACAAATCACTCAAGCCACTTTTCTCCACCCACTCCACCCTGCCTGCACTCTTTTCTTCACTTCTATAACATCTAGTCTAAATAAATACCTAATATTAATTTTAGCACTTAGAATGTTAAAATAAATATGAAGGCTTGCGAAATGAACACGCACAAACTGAATGCAAAGAATGCTTAGGGGTTTAAGACGGCATATAAGAAACATTAACATTAGCTGTGAAATATTTCCCAAATGTCCTCCAACAACTAATCCACAAGGACATAGACATTATGTATATGTACTCCACCAAATCAAATTGTACCCCCTGTTAGTATACTGTGATTAACCTCTACAGTGCATTTGACAAAGAAAAGTAGAAGCCTGTTTTGAATTTTTATCTGCCCTTGTCTGAATTGCTGATAGAGTTGGATAGTGTTGTCTATCACATCCTTCCATAATCTCCTGTATTTGTTCAGTTGGTGAGAACTTGTAACTGTTAAGTCTATATCTTAGGATTTACTTCAGTTTTATTCACATTGATCCCTCGTGTCCTGTAAATGAAATGGATGAGACCATTAGCTCCCATTAGAAAAAGAGGATAGAATAAAGCTGACCAGTATAAAATATTTTGTAGTGACTCTTTGCCTCTAAGGGAATAGCAAAATTCCACCAAAATAATCCACACAGCATCAAAGAACAACTGTTTTTTCCTTTAGTTTGTATATATATATATATATATATATATATATATATATATATATATATATATATATATATATATACTGCATATATAAATGTGTGTGAATGAGAGGGAGGGCAGTGGAGTGGTGCGGTTACAGGGAGAAGAGGTGGAGAAGGTGGAGGAGTTCAGGTACCTGGGGTCAACAGTGCAAAGTAATGGAGAGTGTGTTAGAGAAGTGAAGAAAAAGAGTGCAGGCAGGGTGGAGAGGGTGGAGAAGAGTGACAGGAGTGATTTGTGATAGAAGAGTATCTGCAAGAGTGAAAGGGAAAGTTTATAGGATTGTGGTGAGACCTGCAATGTTGTATGGTTTAGAGACAGTGGCATTGAGTAAAAGACAGGAGGTGGAGCTGGAGGTAGCAGAGCTGAAGATGTTGAGGTTTTTGTTGTGACGAGGATGGACAGGATTAGAAATTAGTTTATTAGAGGGACAGCGCATGTAGGACGTTTTGGAGACAAGGTGAGGGAGGCGAGATTGAGATGGTTTGGACATGTGCAGAGAAGGGGCATGGGGTATATCGGTGGAAGAATGCTAAGGATGGAGCCACCAGGAAGAAGGAAAAGAAGAAGGACAAAGAGGTGGTTTATGGATGTGGTGAGGGAAGACATGCAGGTAGTTGGGTTGAAAGAGGCAGATGTAGAGGACAGGGGGGTATGGAGATGGATGATCCACTGTGGCAACCCTTAATGGGAGAAGAGGAAGAAGAAGGAGAAGAAGAGCAAATCTCTGGATACGCAGTATAAACACCATTGACATAATACAATACTACATGACTTCTTCTGTGAGCTGCTTGCATTTATATGTTTCTGTCAGATAGGCTTCCAAATCATTAATATCGATGTAAGAGTGTGGTGTGTCTGTGTGTGTCTCAGCTGTCAGTGTTCTTTGGTCCAGGCTGTCTGGGTTCTATTTTAAGCAAGGGGCTTGGCTGGGGGATGGAGACTCCTGAAGTGAAGTGGCATTGTAATGAAACACACATCACTAGGGAAGAGACCATCTAGATAGTCCAGGACTCGAGACACTACTTGTAGTCTCCTTTACATATAAAATAATATGATTATGATTAATCATTTGCAATCAGTTTGTGCTAATTGTGTCACAGCCTGATATTATTGTGAAATAATCATGATAAGAGGATCTGACTGTGTTACTGTTCTCAATTGTTCATGTTGGTCTTCTCATTGTTTCCAATTCTTGGTAAGCTTATGTTTTTTGCAAAGCGTTTGAAAGCCGATTATCAATGCCTCGTCTTTCATTTAGACCTGAAAAGAAAAACAGCTAAGAAACATTGTTACTGAAACAAGAGCACTGTCTCTGTAGGGCTACAGCTGTGTTATCTCGCCTCTGCCAGCCTGCTTAGTTCAACCACTGTCCTAGGCTATCAGAGCATCCCACATAAATCTGGCTTCAATTGACAACCACTGTGTCAGGTTGATCAAAACACAGGCTTGCTCTTGTGTTAAAGGTCACCTGTCAGCCACAAATCTTTATGGACAGTTAATTCACTCTCCCTTTCCAAGCATCTGACAAAATCAGTAAACAAGACAATATTTATATCTCTTCCTTTACCCATAGCATTAAAACACAAACGTAATGGAGCGGATGACAGAGATTCTGACGGAGTGCCAGATAAATCGTGCTAATGACTGCAGTTTTGACATATTAAAAATCATTAAAGCTTTCATCCACTCCTTTCAGTTGTGAGTTAATTGAGAGCCAATGATGCTTGGCAGTGACAACCTGGAAAAATGTCTAGAAAGTAAGACAGAGATACCCACTAATAGTGTCCAACAACAGTGATACCGCTGAAGAAAAATTTATTTCTGTCTAAAACTTGAGGCATCCTTTTAAAACAAGGGCACTTTGTTGAGGAACTCCTGTTGCTTATTTGTGGAAAGAAATCAAATTGTTTAAGCTTTTGGATTGGAATGTCTGCCAAACTATTTAAAAATGACTTCTAAGGGATCCATTGGAGAAATGTTTTGAATTGATTTTGTGAATCACAAAAACCCAAACCAATTACCACATGCTGTGCTTACTATTGGAAACTTTTATTTAACAAATAAAAGGTTAAAAATGGTTCTTCCTTTTCTGAAGGTAACCAGCTGTAAAACAAATAACATTTCTGGGTGCTAAAGGTACGTTTTTAAAAGTGTACATTAAATGCCAGTCTGGAACCTGGTGATTTTGTCACACTTTTCGACTGGTGATGTATTCCATCAGACAGAACGGCAAGCCAGATAACATGGAGTTTTATATTCTGTTGAATCAGTTGCATCATCGGTTTTTACAGTGTAGAGGTCAGATAGCCAATGCAGCAGCAGGGGAGAGAAAGAAAAGTCCAGAAAGTTGAATGACTGAACGGCTCCCTGCCTGCACACAGCCTGCTGAAGCCCATTCTCACGCCTGTCATGGCCTGATTTATCTTGTTTAGAGGAGTGAGATTGGCTTTCTGATAAAGCCGAGGATGTAGGCTTGCATTTGCCTTGAGGCAGCAAGATAGATAGGCTGCCTTGGTGTGGCACAGTGTTAAAAATTGATTTGTGGTGGATGTGGTCTTGGGGATACAGAATTCTGGAGGCACACTGACATTGTGGTTTCATACTTAATTCATTGGAAAGGTCTACTTGGCTGACATCATGCTGTTAATAAAATGTAGCAAATACAGTATGCTACATACCTAGGATGCCATAATATTAAAAAGGGAACTGATTTCCAAGTAAGCATTTATACTAATTAAGCTCTATTCAATATTAGATTATTCAGAAATACTGATCTGCCTTGATTAAATCAAGTGAATAAATAGTCATTTATCAAGTTGTTTGTATGACAATGAATCAATCAGTGATTGTTTGTGGGGCAACTAAAAATCTCAAGCACCTGCACTTGTGTAAAAGTGTTTCTTTAATTTTTTTGGTGACATCCCAAAAACATAGCATTCATTAGCCACGTTAATAAATTATGCCAATGGAAGAACCTCACAACCTATAGTAAGTTTTTTTCAAACAAAAACTTACATTTATAACAAAAACTAAAAGAGACAAAAGGTTTTCCTTTGGTTACTCGGAATAAGGTTAGGGCTTAATTTAGGCATTTCCTTTGCATTAATTTGCTTAATTAATAATCATGCCAATAAGCAATCCACTTAGGGGTAATTTGTGGGTGTTTCTATAAGCGAGTGTGTTAAATGTTATCCAATGGTAAAGTAAATTTGACTGTTTGTATCTTTTAATGGTTACTGTTTCTGTTACTGTAACATTTCACTGTGGTGCAGGTTTGGTGTGATCGTATATTCCCTGGTTCTCCAGATGCATTCTGTCACTGCAGTGGGATGAATGTCTGGGAGTTGTTATTCAACAAATGACCAAAGGCTTGAGCAATAAAAGCCTATGGTAGCATCATTAAGTCAAACTAAAATTACAGCTTTACCCTTTTAGACTTCAATATATAACAGTACTTTAGTAATCCATTACATAAACTGTGCTGCCTAGGCAGCTGTAAGTATCTAAGGCCTGACATCTAGTGTTGAAAATAATTAACTACCGCTATACTTTTCAATGGTCAATTAAAGTGAAGGAAAAAAAAGATTAATTAATAAGTAAACCCAAACCTAAGCCTTTCACACTATAGCCATCATTTTTTGAACTATTGATATTGACTCCTATTATTCTTACTCATCTTACATCTCCATTTTGCAAGATCCTATGCATAAATGTTCATAAATTAAAAACCTATTCTTGTTAGTGTTCAGAACTCAGGCCTGGTTAAAAGCTTATTTGTCTGGTCAAATAATTTGTTAACTAGTTTTTCTCTATGGTTATGCATGAGCATAGAGAGGCTATTGTGACTACTCAGGTTTGTTTACATTGGCATTATGAAATGATTTATGTCCACATACTGTATGTACTCTGATCACCAAACACACTTTTTTTTCATCTTGTGCACCCCTTCTGCCTGACAACATCCTGGTTTCTGTAGTGCTATAATATGGGTCCTCAAATGTGTGGACTGGCCTGGTTGAGCCTTATTCCGCAGCCCACACTTTAGTAGTCACAGTTTCCAGTGATGATGACTTCCTACACGGATGCCACAGACATTCATTGCCCAATAACTGCTATGAAAATGACTCACCTTCATAATAACGTGGATAAACATATACAGCATTTGCTCTTTGCACAGATGTTCCTCTGGGTCAGTTGTTCGGCTGCAAGCCTTCTGAGATGTGTCTCTTATTAGCTCACAACATCTGGATACAGATCCTTTGGTCCACTCTTCTTGGAAAAATTGCTAAAGACCTATCAGATTGGATACAGACCAGTGGGAATCAGCTATTTTCTTATCATAAATTCTGAATCATACTTAATGCATTCCCACATTCCCTATGCTACCACTGCCATGCATAAATATGGGGATGGTATTCTCAGACTGATAAGCAATATTGGGTTTTCTGCTTAGAGCCAAAGACAAAATTTGATATGTTTAAAAACCTTTTTCCATTCGATGTTTTTTATTATTAATATAATTATTATTAATATTAATATTATTATCATTATTATTATTATTATTATTATTATTATTATTATTATTATTTATTTTTTCCACTATTAATTTCATTTATTTTATATATTTGATAATGTTTTCCTTTTTTATACTGTAATCATTTTTCCATCCTCTAAAGTGTTTTGTCACCTCACATGATATTTCTTTGCTACTTTCACTATACTAAGCACTATACAAACAAAACAGAATTAGAATATTTTCTTATTGTTTCATAATCTATGCCCTACATAAAAGACAAGAAAGAAATAAGAAATGTGTGAAGAAATAAACTTTAACTTGATCAAAAACATAAACCATGTGGTGCAAGGTGAGACCCAAGTGCTTAACAAGGAACAGGTGTAAGTGATCAGTGACGTGTCAGTAGGTCTTGTGACATGCAGGGGGTATCATGATGGGAGATACGTGTCACTCAAAGCATAATATCAACAATATATTTGTAAACAGTAATTGAAGGAAGAAGCATAGTTGGAGTTGGGAAGGATACACATTTGTTAAAGAGTTTATTACAGTAAATTGGCTGTACAGAGCAATAAGAGGGTAATAAAACAGTTCCTCAAGTGTCTGCAGTGAAACGACAGGCCATCATTCATCAAGCTTTTAAAACAATATAAAGCCAAAGACGCTACCGAGAAACGTCTCAGATGCATTTTACAAAATATTTCACAACAATAAATAAGATAAATATTTTTGAAAGAACAGTGGACTGGATGATGCAGTAGGTCTAGACAGCACTCCAACATAGTGGAAACATGATCCAACACTATTGACTTCTAAAAGAAGTCAATAGTGAAGTCTAACAGAAATCACTGAAATTGTACAAATAAGCATCTCCTACAGTCTTGTTTTGATGTAACGCTTAGCAGAATTATAATTGCTGAAAACTAGTTTACCCTTCAGCTTCTAACTGAAAAGACAGTTGTCTGTATTATGCAGGCATATTTATTGGTTATGCCATGCCACAGAAAATCCTGGATCATAACAAAGTGTTTGCAAATATAACTCTGACCCAGTAGAGCTCTTACTCTGAACCATTACCTGATCATCAGAAGTTATGTATGTTTCAAGTAGTTTCTGGAGTTTCAGATTTATGGATTATTTTTTACCAGTTTTTTACATTTACAACTTGGTGTTTATCTCTGTTTTCTCCCATTTTATTTTTTCTGCTTTCTCCGCCTTCTTCTCTGGAGCTTCACATGAAAACACCACTGGTTCTGGTTTCTCCACCATAGCTGTCCTTTGAGATCTTCCTGTTTGCAGTTGCAGAAAACAAGATACAGAAGATACAGAATTACATTTCTAAACCAGTAAATCTTTTGAAACCTAAAAAGGTCAGAAGATTTTACCTTTTAGGTACTTTCTGTGGAAGTAATGACACAGCATAAGGCCAAAGAAAAGAGCAAATCCAGTGCAGCCAGCAATCATACCACAGAGGAGGAAACTATAACTGCCTTCCATCTGAATGATCTAAAGCCAATATAATAAATATAATTAGTCTAAATTATTTCAAAATGTAAAAACAATTTTTAAAAAAACATTTGCATTTCATACCGATCCAATCACGACCTGGAGGACCATTTCACCCATTCCAGCAGAGGTAACTACAACTGTGGTGGCACATCCTGAAAAAAGACAAGAGTAATAAGGTATTTGAGGCGGTTGTTTCCTTGTGCTCAAAATGTACAGTATTAAACTATTACAGTGTTTTGCACAAGTCTTGACCTCCTTTTTGGGGCATTTTGTTTATAGACACAAAAATCATTAAAGAACGAGATAAGCAGACAGCCGTGGGTGTAGTTAAGTGTTCTAGGATATGCCACTGTCCATCTTACCCAATTAAGTACATTGAACAAATGTGAAAAACATTTAAGAGAATGTTAAATACATATATAAATTATGAATGTATAAATATATTACTAAACTTCAGTACATTATAGTAATATCTAAAGTTACTGCAAACCTTGAAATGATACTTTGATGTTTAGTCTTATGATTAAATAAGCAGTATTTAATACCATTTTATATTCCAGCCTTCAAAAGTAAAGAAAGAAAATTATGTTTAGGTTTTACCTACCCTGGTAGTCTAGAATGTCCTCGGTGTAAGCAAGCATGCATGGAAAAATGCTGCTGAGGAACAGACCAAGTAAACATGTCCCTACAAACAGGAATATGGTACTAGTGTAGAAAATCAGCAACAGCAATACTGTCACTATTACACCAACCTAAGGGACACATTCAGGTAACGAGACAGGGTTTAGTAACACGTGAGTACAGCATACCTCAAATTATAAAACTGTTTTAAGATATTTACCAGACTGAACATGAGCAGGTACACTGGTCTGAAGCGATAGGCCAATGGAATGGACATCAACCTTCCTCCCGTGATTGCAGCCCAGAAGATACAGGGTAAATAGCCAGCTGTTTTAGCATTCAGTGATATTGGAGGCGAGACAGCGTATGTGTATGCAAAACCAGCATAGGCACCCTATAACCAGAGTCAGTGACTGTTACATATGATTTATAAAGCTATAAAAAGCTATGCATAAAGCAAGGTCTATTAAGACATGGTAATGGACAAAAAATTAGGTGGCCTGAACTGAACCCCACTGAACTGGAATACCAAGACCTTCTCACCCAACATCAGTGCCTTACTAATGCTCTTGTGGCTAATTGAGCACAAGTCCTCCCAACTACACTCCAAACTCAAAAGGTAAGCCTTCCCACAAGAGTGGAGCTTTTATAGCAGCATTAAATGTTTATAAATCATTGACCATTGTGCATTAACTAATGACTGCTGCTCACCACAATGCCATCAGTCATGAATAGGACCAGTCCTCCCAAAATATGGACTCCAAAGAACGAGGCAGGAAAGCCACGCAGCCTACCATTCATACAGCAGCTTAAAGGGTTTCCATGACCTAGAGAAAGCGATAAAGTAATTCAGAAACTCCAAAGCATCAAAACATCAGGACAAGCTGTTCTGTTCTTTCTCTGTACCTCCAAATACTTGGTCTTGTCCCTCTGCACACTCAGTTGTTTTGGTCTTCTTGGCCAGCTCATCTTTTTTCTTGAGATGTGAAGGTTCATTTGGGCAACGTGGGATCAGATTTTCACAGTACATTAGCACAAGCACTGAAATGGGTACTGGTAGCTGGAACAAAAGAGACAGGCTTTAACTTATTATGACTTGATTGTTTAACCCAAATTCCTGGACAATTTTACCATCCTGCCTGGCCTCTCTTTTCTTTAGCTCTAAATACACCTACTGATCTCTCATGAAACTGGGTTTAGATTATTTTAGCTCTCTTGTCTAATGATTTCTGCGTGTGTTCTGTACATAGAAATCTTTGTTGGTTTTAAGTCTTTGTGAAGTGTTTGTGGCATTGCAGTATTCTGAATTCATTAGCTGCTTAGTTCCATAAGTCCCTCATTTCAACTCTCACTTTGTGCATTTGAAACTTTTGCACTTTTGTGCATTTTTAATCACTCACCATCTTTATATTTATCTATTATTTATTAATCTCTTTATTTATGCTATATAGTATTTTCTCATCAAGCCCTAATTAAAGCATTTTCAAGCAAGAGTAGTAATGGATCACTTAATATCCTACATTAATCAGAGCCATGATCCAGAATGCACAGGACACATTGGACTGCTCCATGACTTCTCCAGAATGCTCTGAGTGGTTGAAAAGCACAGGACTCCTGAGACCTGCCAGACTGTGTCTGAAGTGGTGCATTATTGCCTCATCCTCTGTGTTGTTCATACTGGGACAGTGCTCTGAAAGGAAAGGATCTGCGATTAGGGGACTCACCAGAGCACCCAATCCAATAAAGAAGTGCAATGCCTAGAAAAAGGAAAGTCACATGTTAGCAAAATCACCAGGGTAATGTACACAAACTTTTGTCACAATTGAAATGCTAAAGACATGTTGTGTATGCACCCTAGTCACCTGTAGAAAGATTGCAGAGTCTTTCTGATAAAGAACAACCAGCTGAACGTTTGCAATTGTGTCAATGATACCCATCGCCAGTCCTGACACAGCCATAGCTATGGCTAATTGCAATACGTTGTAGCAGAGAGGAATTATGGCAAAAATTAAAGAAATGAGGAGAGAAGAGAGGAAGAGAGCAGAGAGAGCATTGAGCAACCTGAAAAACAGAAGAGAGAGAGAGAGAGAGAGAGAGAGAGAGAGAGAGAGAGAGAGAGAGAGACAGAGTTACTATTGGTTGTTAAAAACTGAAATGATAAATTAGAATTAAACAAGTTCTCATGAAAACAATTACTACGAATGTCATTTTCAAGCATGAAAGATAGAAGTTATCGTATTTATGTATTTAAAATCAATTTATAGCCTGCAGTTTTGCACTATATTTCCATTAAATTAATGTTCAAGCACTATATATATATATATATATATATATATATATATATACAGTATATATAGTGCTTGAACATTAATTTAATGGAAATATAGTGCAAAACTATTATAATAATAGTAAAGTAATTATAAAATAATAATATAAAATTAATAAAAAGTATAATTTAAAAAAAATAATACAAAAGTGGGTTGTTTTACATTGATTTAAATGTGCTACATTTAGATTAGTTTTAGTGTTTTGCTTGTTTTTTTGTTTTTCTTTTTTACAAAAAATCAACAAAGAAAGATAATATTATGTGTATGAGATGAAGACCCACATTACACCACATATAGTATCTTCATAGTGGATCAGAAGCGGAATACATTAATATATCATTACAGGAAAATTGCTTTTATTTGAGGGTGTGAAAGTTAAACAAACAAACAAGTTTAGCAGAGATTTCGATTGCGTATACAACTCCAAAGTGGAGTATTCAAATAGGTGCCCTTTTACTGTATTCAATCCAATGACTTATCTGGAATCCTTATGAATCAAACATGCAAATTAAGAAATTTTAAATTTTCCAGTAAAAATACATAATGCAACAATACAGCAAACTCACGTTCTCTTGAAAACTCCGCCAATCGCACTGCCAATAAGCAGACAGACCTGCTGCGAGAAGAAAACCCAAGTGATCTCCTGTAGCGTTGAGTTGGTCTGACATTTCAGATCTAATATGGTGGGCCCCAGGAATGCTATACAGAGTCCAAAACTAAAGAACACACTCCAATATGTCAGTGTGTGCTGCCAATTCTGTTTAAAAAGTGTAATAAGACGCCCCTCAACAAGCATGTTGCTATCAGAATGAATGAATTATTGAATGTCAGATGTCCTTGAAGATTCTGCAGATTTCCTGCTCACACTGTTTTTGCTCGGTTCTAGGTTGTCAAAAAGAAGCAGGTGTTGTACGGTATTTATAGAGTCGTTGACGTGATATTCACAAAATACATTTCAGGTTAATACCTAAAAGGGAGGATGCAACCAAACTTTTCTAGAACTGTCAATGATTTTCATGTATGGCTTCATGTTGAAATCGGATTTCAGTGGTAACTGAATCATTTTATGGTTCAGCCACTCTATCCTGTCTCTTACAGGGTTAATTAGTGTGGGAGACTGGAAGGCCATGATGTGTTCCCTGGGGTTTGCATAGTTTTGAAGCAACTGGAGCAGTTGTTCTTGTCAATGAGTGAATATAATTTATTCATCCTAAAAAAGAAAAATACATTTCTGACTTTTACAAAAAACAGTTAAAAAAAATACATAAATTTTACCTAAATAAAAATGTTTATTACAGTTTTGGCACTTTAAATCAAGAAGTTTAATGATAAATAATTAAGCAAAATGATACTGTGTAGCAATAATAAGCAGGAAATTAATTCTTTGTGGTTTTTCCTGGTCAGTTAAAGATTGTAATGCAGTTGCATTACAATTGCATTACATTGCAATACTTTCATGCATGAAAGACATATAAACATGAATATAAACATACATATTTATTGTGCCGTAGGTTCCTGAATAAACTGCTTTAGCCTTTTTAGATTAGATCAGATTAAGTGTCATTCATTCATTCATTCATTCATTCATTCATTCATTCATTCATCTTCATTAGCGATGAACACTGGGTTTAAAACCAGTGGCACCAATGGGCATAATTGTACATGCACATTTGTGCAATTCTTCATGCCTAGAGATAATAATGCATAAAGTTCCTCTAATGGCATGTTCTTGGAGGTTGGAGAAAACTTGCTGGATCTTTATGTGGATTGCAAAAAAAAAAAAATGCCACAAACAGTAATATATTTAAAGTTATGTTGCTATGGTTCCCTTCATTTATGATTTTGTAATATTCTGAAATAAATAACTAAATAGATAACAATTTAATCTTCTTCAATTATGCAGTTTTTTAAGTGATTTCTAGTTCAATGAAACGTATAGTAAAAAATTAAAACATAGAAACAATCCTATTTACAACATGGTAAAGTTCCATACCTAGTGCAGCTATTTAAGCTATAAGCATTACAGCAATATGCTTGTTAAATCCATGACCTCTAATAAAACATACATGAAGCTGGAGCTTATTTTTCAAACGTTTTCCAACTTTTTGGCTGCTCATGTGGGTCAGGATATCATGTAGGTGAGAGTCAATTAGTTTACATTTGAGTTTACTGTTGAAGTTTGTTGAAATTTTTTAGACTAAAAATCTGTGGAAAGTCACAGCAGTAGGGTACTGCCAAGGTTTTTGCAGCATTCACAAAGGCATCTTTTGGAATCCCTGCTCTGTTCTAATGAAAAAATATATATAAAATGTCTCCATTTACTGCCATGGCTCTGTTCAGAACATGACAAATACATTACATCAGTATTAAATTTGTTTAAAATAGACCTAATTTCATAATCTTTCCAGATAATATATATAATAAAAAAAAATTCTAATAGTGCAAACATATTCATTAAAACAAAAATAAAAGCCTTTTATAGATGGGATTTTATTTTTGACACTCATTAACAACTCTTAACTTCTCTCTCACTCCCTCTTAATGCGTTACACTGACAAAGAAGGACTTAATGCAACACACATTTAACTGAGAACTTAAAAGTTTCTTCCTGCTTCAACTTGTCGAAGTTACACTTTAACAACACATTGCCTGTCAGAGTTGTAGGAAATCGGAAGCAGCTGGCAGATGAGTTATGGATTAGAGAATGTTCACAAAGTCTCATTGTGCAAGGATGATTTGTTAGACAACCAAGCATGCACACATGTTATACAAGTGGATTTGGTGTAATTCAGTTGTTATTTGTATTATTGCACTAGGGGTTTCTACTATTCTACCACAGTTTAACACTCTTGCAGTATGGCAAAGCACAATATCCTACTGAAAAAGACCACTGCCATTATTCAATACTGTTGTCATGAAGGGATGTACTGCAACAATGGTAAGGTAGTAGGTGTCAAGGTAACACCCACATGATTGGTAGGAACCAAGGTTTTTTAGCAAAGCATTGCCCACTGCTTCTGCCAACTTGCCATCTTTATCCAGCTTCCAACACATCACCTTCAAAAACTGACTGTTCATCTCCACTTGCCTTATATATCCTACCCTACTATATAATAACACTATATAACAAATAATTGTTATTCACTGTAACGTTATGGCTGATCAGTGAATGTGTATGTAAAGATTCTGGTTTCCAGGGTAACCTATTTAAACGAGAGATCATTTAGGATACAAAGCCTATAAGATTTGCATAATTAATCCACATGCAAAAAATCAAGATCAAATCTTTGGCGTGTTTTTCAGCTTTAATCTTAAATGTCTCCCTTTTAGCTGTGTTTCATATTCTTCACTCGTCCCTTAATAAATACTGAAGCAGATTCACTGTTTCATCTTGTCATGTTTCGTCTCATGTCAATTCCTAAAGAAAAAAAATTATTTCAAATAAAGGGTGAGACTCGTACAACACTTTAAAGGCAAGATACATTTTATTTTTCCTTGTAAAACAAATATTCCAAAAATCAGATCAGCTCAATTAAAACTGTTTTTTTTTTTGTTTGTTTAGTTTTATTTTAGATAAATTATCATAGATTGAAAGGCTACATAAGTGGACAAAGATAGAAGTCATGGAAATAGACAAAAGAAGCAGAGAAAGCTCAGAATGGTGTGAGCTGAATTATATTCTGCTTCACCACCCAACTGGCTCCACAGATAATTTATCTGAAAGGCATCTAGAAGCATCAAAATACTTAAAAAATACACATGTGAAGCATCACAAAGTCAATAAGGTTGTTACTAGCTCGCATCTGACAGTCTTGACATTCATACACCCAAATCGTCGTACACTCTACCTTTCCTGTCACACCATCTAAACATAACTCACGACACATGTAATGCCACTCCATGAACTGCGGAACTACGATGCAATTATAGGCTACGTTTAAGCTGCGAAAATGTTGAAAGCAAAACGGCTTTAAAAGCATTATTTTAAAAATTTTTTAATGTTATTGTAATTCTTTTTAGAATTGTTAGAAAATGTACAGGGTGATGTAGAACATTTCTACTCATTTCCAGCACACAAAAGTCTGAAAAAAAGACTCAAAGCGGTTTCGAAATTCAAAACATTCGAAACCGAAAAGATACAATTTCTTTATATTAAAAAAGAAAAAGAAAATTAGAAACCTTAGGGTGTGCGGTGAGGGAGGAGGCAAGATTTTTGTTTACACATAACTTGCTAAGTAAAGCCCGCATTAAAAACGAAGGGCGGAGAAAGCGGTGATCTGGCTGAAGGCGATGAAACGCTTCGTGTTCGTGTAACGTGTTGGAACTGAACGGCTATTGATGGCGATCTACAAATCCATAGCTTGATAACCAAAATCGAACACATTCACTTAACAAAGACGAACCTGCCCACTGTGAAGAAAAGCACTGAACAGAACGAGATCATGAGCTTTGGCTTATGTGGTGAACCAGCAACCCCCCACCCCCCACCCCCTGAAAGTCAAAGAATAAAACATTAAACCAAATCATTGATCTAATGTTTATATCTGTAACTACATATTTTGAAAGGTTGTAATGTTGAAGCTTTAACCAAATCGATCCATAAAATCAATGTGAGTTTTCGAGGGCATATTGACGGTGCAATAAATGTACCAGCACTTTCTTTAATTGTAATTGACTACGGATCAAATTAGCAAAAAAAAAAAAAAAAAAGCATCCCCAACGTTCAATACTAATATATATTACTGTAAGCTGGCGATAGAGAAAGTTGTGCAGGTACTTTCGGCGATACTGTTTGCAAATAGTGTGGATGATACTTCACAGAGAGTTCATTTGAAATATTGTATTTACAGGATGAAAGCAATAAACAAACATCCAAAACACCTGGAGCAGTGTGAAAAGTAAACTCCACTGTTCCACAATAAGAAAAAAAACAAAACAAAAAGAAAGAAAACCGGTAAAACAATTTTACTGCCATCAGAAAGAAGACAATCAGTCTTCGCCTGATGGAGCATCCTCCTCAGAGGCATCGTCCTTTTCCTCTTTCTCCTTCTCGCTCTCTCGTCCCTCTTTCTCCTCGCCGTCGTTGTCCTCCCCTTCTCCGCCGCTTTCCTCGGCTTTCTCAGCTGGGGGTGATTTTTTCTTCTCGGCTTTCTTCTTGTCTTGCTTGTCCTTCTCCTCTTCTTCCTCTCCCTCTTTGGGGCTTTCGATGTCTTCATCCTCATCTTTAGGGATGACTTTTTTGGATACAACCTTCTTTGCCTTAGTTTGACGCTTTCCTCTCTTCTTTTTTGGCCCCCTGCTCACTAAAATACAAAAATAGATACATGTCAACGCACAACATATACATGTGGGTGTAGTTTTCTGCATCACAAAATGTCGTAATTAGTACCTGAAGTTCTTATTCTGGATTTGGGGGACTTTGTGTCTTTGCTCCTCCTGCTGACCTTTGAGTTCCTCCTCTTGGGCCGCCCGTAGTCGCTGTCATCGTCATCATCCTCCACCATAAAATCTTCATCGCTACCTGAATCCTCTATGGAAGTGAAAGCGAACATAAATGCTCCAATTAATATCCTAACTTGTTAAGTTTACTTTCGCTCTAATACATGATGTCAGACACGTTTATTTGGGTGTACACGGGGAAAAAATGCTCGCACCTCCTGTATAAACATCACTGTCTTCTTCATCTTCCTCTTCTTCCCCCTCCTCTTCTTCACTGCCTCCATCCCCGAGAAGAATCTCCCTCTGTTTGGAGGCTGCTTTACTAGCAGCCTGTCGCACCTGCCGGCCCTTCTTCCTCACAACCTTATCATCATCATCGCTGTCATCTAACAGAATATATTTAATACAAAAAATAAAATAAATAAAAGGTGCATAAACAACAGACACGGCCTTCAAATTTACATGTACATGGAGTTACACTACTGATCATGTCTAGACTATTTAGATTTATTACCGCCCCAGTAAAATAATTTATTTTCAGAACGGCGTGTGTAAATGATGCAAGCAAAGTTGTAGGTGATACCTGCAGCTCTTTTCCTTTTAGCAGTCACTTGCCTCCCTTTGCTGGTCTTTTTAGTCTCATAGTCACTGTCGCCACCATCGTCATCCTCTTCTTCCTCCCCGTAGTCATTATCATCATCACTTAAATCCTCTGCAACAGAAGAAAACCAGGTTTCTTATGACTGAGCAACAGCTGTGTCGTTAAATAAGTTCGAAAAATAGTAACAACAAAACTTGACTTACTCTTATGGTCTTTAATTCGAGACTCATCACTGTAAAAAAAACAAGACAGAAGGTTATTCGAACAGTATTTTGGTTACAAGCTGCTTGCTCGTTTGAAATAATTGGCTCATCTCATCAACATCCACTCACATGCGCACGTCTCTCGCGCACGCATGTAGCACACAGGAGTATATTTCGTTTTTCATGACTGAAAAGGAAAACTTATTTAAGCCAACCTCTGTTTCACTGCCTTCTTGGGTCTGTCGGAATTCCCTTCATATTCCTCATCTACATTCATAAAAAAATAATCATAATAATAATAAAATGAAAGTTATTCAAACATCATCACAAAACATAGCAGTTAATAAGGTGCAGGATAAATTTATTCAATTGTAACTTGAATGATATTATTAACAGCCAATTATTTGGGTTTATTTTCAGTCATCTAAGGCATATTGCCTTAATAGGAACTGTGCGGTTTTTTTTTTTTTTAACTAAACTGAATAAAAAATTGGATAGACTGATAGAAGACATAATAAATATTTATAAGTTATTGTGTAATTACAACAGTGCAGATTTTTAGTCCATTTCTTAGTTCTTAAACGTGACAAAATGTTTCTTTTTAAGGTAATTAACATTGCACAGGAATTAAAGCTACAGTATATTAAACCCGATACGTTAGAGGTTTACTCACCAGCATCATCAGACTCTTGAAACTGGGCATAATCAACTACCCTCTTATTCCTGCAGGTACAAACCGAAAACATAAGTAATTAATGACAATAAAATAATTAACATGGTTCTGTTCTCAGCAAAACATTTGACGGTCTTACAGCGTTTCCTCGTCCGAGGATTTTTCAAATTAAACTAAAATTGTCGTTGTCCATTACATACTACATGCCCGCCATGATACTTTAAACCTTTCTTTCAGCTTAGTGTGGCATTCGAATACCTCAGCGCCGCTATGATAAAGAACGCTACAGGAAGTCTTTCCTGTTGCTATTAACACTTATAATACAATAACTCTGCTCTGGGTCAGAGAGATCTCCTTCTCTCATATCACTATCAGTTGTTAAATATACATTCTGTTCTATTCTGTATTTATTACTATAATGTTAATATGTTAAGTTTGTGTCAATGCGCCTGAATCTACAGTCTCTTATATTGTCCACCTGAGGACACTGATCGGATTGTGTACTTCAATTCTTTTTTTTTTTTTTTATCATCACAACGTGCTGGTGCACCTTTTGTACAGTTACTGAAGTTCCCGCCTGTTTATACAATCATCATTTAAATAGAAAACGGTATGTTATAATTTTGGCAAAGTTTTTACTTTGTTAATGTACCTTAATGTGCAGTTCTCGGATTTCTACCTGACAGCTATAAACAATGTATGATAAGGTTTTTTTTTTTTTTTTGCATTATTTTACCCCGTAATATTTTTCTCTAGCTGTAATATTATTCTACAACTTACTGCTTGTTTTGTTGTACGTCTCTATCTATCTATCAATCTATCTATCTATCTATCTATCTATCTATCTATCTATCTATCTTAGACTTTAATCACTACGCATGAACAATGTTTACAGTAAAGTTTGTTTTATACTCCATGAAATCTAAGGAGACGTTTGTACAAGGGTTTTCTGATCCTTTTTTTCCACCCCCACCCCCTTTTTGTCTCTCTCATAGGACGCTTGATATCGTAATAATTCGATATAGTAAAAACCGGTTATCAGACTGTGATCAGATCAAACCGCAACGCGCCTAATTCTGTAAATACATTTTGAAAACCCAAACAATAAATGCTTGGTAGACTGTTTCACTATTACTACGAGTGCGGTTCGTTTATAACCACATTTCCGTGTGTTTATAACGCTGCAATGACGCTGTTTACAAAGTTAAATAAACATTATGACCGGACGCTGTAGTATGAACGCAGTCGTAACTCTTCGCCATTGAAGTAGACGGGGAGCTAAGAAGCTAACAGCGCCTCATGTGCACACAAGCGGCGCTAACGACAACATCAAGCGAAGCGCGGACAAAAAAAAACTTGCCTTAGGCCATTAAAGTCTCTGCACAACTCGATTCGTCGAGTTATTATACAACACACTTGATTTTACTGCACGGGGGAAACACTGTTGAACGTAACAGGCACTTTTGTGTTATTTCATAGCTAATTGGAAGCTGCCCAAATAGGAAGCCAATTACAGCGCCATGTATTTTGCACGGCTTGCGTACGCAGAACGTGCGTCCAAACACGCAACCATGCTCATCTTTATTTAGGGGAAATAAATACATGTTCTCGGTGTTGTTTTGCACAAAAGTAAACCAAATAATCGACTGAAGTAAATGAGCGAACCAGCAAGCCGTGGGCAAACCGGTTAGCTAGTTAGCATAGGCATGCAAGCTAGCAAACATGGAGAAAGGTGAGAGCCGTGCAGGCGTGTAGCTGGCAACGCAGTCGCCCGATCGACTGTTAAGATCACGGCGACAAGTCCAACCGTTTAACACATGCACCACAAAACAAACCACGTCCTCCACGTACCTCGAAGGCCTCGCCATTCTGCAGATCGGAGTCCGTAACGGTGCTTTTTCGGCGTCCCAGTAATGTCAGAGGGATATTTGGCGGCAGGTTCGGTTACACCGAGCGAGCAGCCACTGGTGTGCTAAGGTATGTAGCGACTCCAAGCCAGGTAGTTTCCAACAGGCTAGGCTAACTCGTTTGCTTAACGTTATCCGAATAATAACCTAGATCCGGAAAAACCTACGCCTTGTTTTTTTTAAGTATAACCACGTTTTGGTTGAGAAAAATGATCAGATTTTGGCTAAGCACAATAATGCTGGTTCTGCCTATCGATGAATGGTAGCTCACTAGCTAGCCAGCTACTGTTGAGAGCATTGCGCCTGGCCTGTTGCAGCCAGGAGGCGTTTAGTGTTTGTAGAAAGTGGGATGGGACTGAGAGGCTTAAAGATGCCCGTAAAATCAGGATTGGATGGCCGAACTGTTCTTTGCGAGATCCCGATCTGGGATCGTGTGATCATGAAGGATTTTCAATGCAATAACATCTACACTCAAATCAAAACTGTACCTCCCAGATCCTTGGTATACTAACATCAAGGATGCCTGTTTATGAACCTTAAAGATAAACAATATCCACAACTTCAAGTGAAAAATGGGCTTTAAAGTTAGCACTAGGAAAAGTTTAGTATAGCTTTTTTTTCATTAGAAAGAAATAGGCTTTTTACTTGTCATATGCATTACAGCACAGTGAAATTCTTTCTTGGCATATCAAATTTGGCTAGGAAGATGCCCCTGAAGCACAGAATGTTAAGGGCCTTGCTCAAGGGCCAAAGAGTGAAAGCTTGGTGATACTGTGGCTTGAACCTCTGACCTTTCTTATCAGTAATCCAGAGCCTCAACCAGAAAGTTTCAACATGTTACAATTCGAGAAAGATACGCAGAGCCGTTTCATATGCTTTATTAGCCGATTCTTCAATCCTGAGCACAAAGGAAGTAAATAAGTGTCGCTTTTTAAACCGAAGCAGCTTGTGGGCTGTGAATCTATTTCGCCATTTCCTACAATTCACACAACATACTTCTTACAGCTAATTATTGGGACAGTTTTACTTTTATTATCAGAAAATAAAGGAATCAGAACAGCAGGATAAAGTCAGCCATGTAATAATGTGTTAAGCCTTTAGCTCCAGTTGCAGCATGAGCAACTTGTGTCAAACACCAGGCTGGTTGCACATTGCTGGAAATAAGTCTGGCCTGCGTTGCACTCGTAGAACTTGTTGCTGTTGGCAGCGAATGGGTACAGACCGTTGGCTTTACCAGCGCAGAAGGAGCTGTTCATGCCGCTGGAGCTTCCACTGCTGGAGCTTCCACTGCTGGAGCTTCCACTGCCAGAGTTTCCTCCACTTGCACTAGCGGTTGTGGTGCTCACTCCTGGTATTGGTGGAAGTGGAGTTGCAGGAGGATTGCAGGCTTAAAAGAGAACAAACTATAATGTTAATAGCCAAGTATTTGACACTAATGCTTCACTAATAATTAGCTTTAATAATTATACAATATTTAATTATTTACTTTGCAACCTTCATGAATGGTTAAGTAAAAGGGGAGGATGGAGACTGTTGTTATTTATCCTGTAGAATGTAAAGCTTACGTTGTTGGTCCAGATTCAAGGCCTTGTGAAGCACATTAATTAGAGGATATTTGCCCTGGTTGCAGAAAGTTCCCAAATAGTCATCCATGTCAATGGTCCACACCATAGCACCAGCAAAGTTGCTTTTCATCAGCCACTCAGCCTACAGGAGCATTTCTTTATTAATTTGCTTTATTCTTTTAACATTTTGTTAACTAAACATTTAAATAAGCATCTACACATTATATTCAAGTTGAACTATAGAACAAAATAGTTTGCCTTCATCTGGAAGCTCTTCATGTTGTCATAGCCAACCCATTGGTTTCCCTGATAGGCATAGGGCACGTCTTGTTGAGAGTTCCACACCTCAGTTGCGCCCCCTTGCAGGAAGGTACAGATCTACCCAAGAAAAAAAAAAAGAAAAGAGCGCAACTGTGAGATGTAACAAAACTCTGGTGCTCAGAATATATTAGCAATAAATAGTCAACCTAATACACAAAGTCTGTCTGTATTACCTCAAAATAAGCCAGTTCCCCAGCTTCCTGAGTGTATTTTCCTGGTGTTCCAGCTCCAGAGATTGGAGCTCCAATTCCATGGTTGGCAGGGTTTTTTAGGGTAAATGTGTTGCCATAGGTGGGAAACCCAACAAGAAGCTTATTTGCAGGAGCACCATTGTTCAACCAGTAATTCATTGCATAGTCCTAAAGAGCATCAGGTTAGCATTAGTGGCGTTTAGTGGCCTACCAAACTCAAATATTCAGTGGCTGAGACTTATTTCCCCTTATGACTGGAGTATGACACATTAATTGGCTCATTAAACATACGTTACCACAACATACCACATTAAAGTAGATGTAGGATCCACTGTCAAAAGAATCCCTGTACAGGGGGCTGCACTCTCCTGTGAAAGGATCCCATGATCCATGCATGTCATAGGTCATAACATTAATCATGTCCAGTGATCTGGGTGTGGAAAAGATAATACAAAATATCAAACTCAACAGCTCAATATATATTGTTGGTGTTGGAATTGACGGTGACTTACTGTCCAAGCTGAGGAATCTGGTAAGCAGTGTCAATGGTGCCTCGACCTGATGAGACAGCAGCGGACATCAGCAGTCTGGCTCTGTTGGTCTGTTTGGCCTCTGCCTCAAATGCACTTCTCATTTCCTAGATGCATAAAGGAATAAAAGATTACATAAAGAGGTATACTTTTTTGATGAATATTTATGTAATGGTTTGACTTCATGATTTTTTTTTCCAGCACCACAATGACACAATAATGATATATACCTTTTTAGCAAATGTATATCAAATACAGCATTGCTGATATCTAGGAATTTCACCGTTGAAAACTCAGATACATACAGCTAACAGAACTGAGTACAGTTGCTGATCTTGTGGTGGGCTTCCCCTGTTGGCTGGGTACTCCCAGTCAATGTCCAATCCATCAAATTCATACTTTCTCAGGAAAACAATGACAGAATTGATGAAAGTCTGGCGGTTCGCAGCACTGGCTACCATGGCAGAAAACCTAGTAGGGAGATGCAGAATTTAGTTCAGTTCAACATACCTTATGATTTGCTCTTTTGTAAATAGTTAAAGTTTATTTTCTTACCCCGAGGAGCCAAAGTTCCACCCACCAACTGACAGCAGAGTTTTCAGGTTGCCGTTCCTGTAGTTATGTGTGTGAGCAAGAAGGACACAATGGAGGACAGAGATAGCACATATACAGTTCAGTTTTATCATCTTGTCTATACGTGAACAAAAGGTTAAAAAACACAACCGGCACACTCACTTGTCCTTCAGGGCATTGAATTGGCTGTAGAGCTCCACATCATTCCACTCATACGTAGCAATTTTGTAGTCATTGGTCATGGTGGCAAAAGCGTAGAGAAGATGGGTACACAGGCAGGGGTCGATGTTATTGGGCATGTAGATGGTGGGAGGAGGGCGATACTGCGCCCAATTTGTGAAGTAGCATGATAAAATGTAGGCTGAGCCTGTACAGAGCAGCAGTACAGTTAGTTAGTGTCGTTGTTGCGTGTAGCAAAAACTCACAAATCACACCATCATACTTACCAAGCTGCATTTGAAGCAGCAGGGCCAATGCTGTGTGTACAATGAGAGAGAGAAATAGACTTTATGATTCAAGTTTAATATTATGAGTTTCAAACGCAGAGATATTTATTCCTCTGTCCTAATAAAAGCTGATTATCTTAGCCACTTACCTGAAACCAAGGCTACCTTGCCCATTGTTGCTGTGCACAAAGAGCGTACCACAGGGCTTGCTCTTTTAAATACTCACAGTTGACCCTCAAACTCCCAAAACATGGCAGAGGTAGTGTTTGCAGTAGATAGCAGATAGCAAATGGTACTTAAGATTACCAAAATGACTGCACACAAAAATGAAAACACAATTACTATTTATCATAATTGTTGTGTACTTATCTCAATGCAATAATGGATTGCCGTTCTGATGCAGAAATGTAAAGAACACTAAGCTAAAGTCACTGAATGATGAAGTTTAGAGCAAAAATTACTGCAGCAGTCATTTGCAAATATTAAATGAAGAGGACAAGAAATTATAGCATGTTAGATGCCATGTATGTTTCTTAATTGTGTTTTGTATTATCATATTTTATGCTATTTATGCGTTTAGATATTCATTGGCCCTAATAAAGACCAAGTTATAACTTTCTTTCAGCTTCTTCCGTTAGGGGTCGCCACAGCGGACCATCCGCATGTTTGATTTGGCACGTTTTATGCTGGATGCCCTTCCTAACGCAACCCTCCCCATTTATCCGGGCTTGGGACCGGGACTAAGAGTGGCTGGGGTTGGTTCCCTGACCGGGGATCGAACCCGGGCCGCAGGGGTGAACGCGCCGCATCCTAACCACTAGACCACCAGGGACCCTTAAAGACCAGGAACCCTTAAAGACCAAGTTATACTGTGCATAAAGGTGCAACAAATTGATTTTAAAATATAGTAAATCTGTATTCTAAAAAAATGTTTTGTCATTATCATATTATACTTCTCTAATAAAGATATTTTAAAAACTGCATAGCGCCGTTATAATAAAACTGACACGAAAAATCCCATTGTGATCAGTGCATCCTAGTTTTAACAGGTTTTAAGCATAACAAACTTTTCTCATGTGTCCAGAATTTAATAAAACTGATCAAATATTATTAGATAACTATTGTAAATTAATGTAAATTATTGTTTGTTAAAAAAAAAAAAAGGATATGTTTTGAAACAGGAAGGTTGCTGTGAGAGTAGATTTTCCAGAAAGTTCCACATGGTTCCATATTTTCTGCAAATTTGATTGATATAATTTGTGAGTTAATACAGAATTGTCTGCCATTTCTGCATTTTCCCTCAAAGTGTTTCTAGCGGACAGTGTTAGGGTTAACAAAGTAAAGTGCAAAGTAAAATTCCTTATCTATTATCAGAATATAAAGAATGGTTAAAAATAGTGTACCACTCTTTCAAGAACTAAAAGGACAATGAAGTAATGATATTGTTATCTGAAGTAAACAAAGTCTGGTGGACTCAACTAATATAGTAACTCATGAGTCAGCACGTTTCACATCATTCACTCAGAGAGATTTAATATTTCCACAGGTAGTCAAGTTTTCCATGCTCTCATCACAGGAATGTTGAGTATTGGGGCTTGTTATGAATTTTTTTTCTAAATTATACAGTATGTAAACAGATTTAACTTTTTTTTATTGGGTTAAGATAATGGCAGTTGAAGTTTATACCATTTGGAGAAGGTCATCAACGAAGTCATTACGATGAAGGTCACAAAAGGTTTAAATAGTCCTGGGCAACATATATTGTATGTACAGTAATCTAAAATATTACAAATAAACTGAATGATAAGATGAACCTTGACAGACCATTTAACTGTGCAAACTAGCCATTTATTTCTTTGTATAGCTAAATATATTTATTGTCACCTAAATAGGACAACATGAATGCAAAACCTAATAAACATACACATTCATAAACTACAAAAAGAGAAAAAGTAGTCTGTGTTCTTTATTTTCAAGATAATATCATACGGTTTCATTGAACCCACTCGTGCTGAGACAAGGATGTGTCTCTATTGCAGTGTTTGGGGTGCAGCGGCAATCTGATAACCCACTTCTGAAAGTCTCTTACTTCCAACATGCCCAAGGGAATTACTTTTGCAGCTGCGGGGTAGCATTCTTTACATCCTCAGCAGGAGACAGCACTGCACATCACAGCCGACCAAATTCGATAATGTCTGCTTTGTGTTTATGGTCATATAATACCAGCTATGATATGCATACACTATATAAACAGCTCAAGAATTACTGGTACATTTTTATTTCAGTGGTCAAAAATAAATAAGGGGGCATGCAGAGCAGTATCAGTAAGCGTGGTCAATGCAGAGAAGTAGGTAATTTATTTTTTTTACTGAGTATATGTGAGCATGGAGTGGTGAAGTGAGCATGCATAGGAACTGTTGTGCTTGAAAAAACTCAGTTGTTTTAGCCCTTATCACTGGGAGACACTTTTTTTTTGCCTGGGGTATAAACTTTGCTTGTTTATATTTGTTAAAGGCATGCTGAATGAAATAGCTCTGTGTGCTTACTTTGACGTACCTTGCATCTATGAAAGTGCTCAATCGACATCTGTGATGCACCATCAAGAAATACCCTATGTACTACATACAACATACATACAGTAAGTCTTACCGGAATTCCACAAATATCCTCTTTATTGAATCATATATAGATATATATGTCATTTGTTTTGATGATTGGATCACATCTCTGCTCTAAACAGGACAATAGGGTGTGTATGCATATAGGGTATAACAAGGCAGAATTAACCTCATGGAATTCTATGAGCTCAATCATTTGGTTAACAAAAGAAGGTGATATGATTTTAAGCACAAACCCTGGCACACCTCCAAAGTCACCCAGACATCATTTGGCTAATAGAACATGCACACATCATGTGATACAATGAATGTCACTTGCACCTTAGCATACAGTATATGGGAACTTACAATTGCCTAGAAATCCCTGCAGGAAGGTTAGTACTTTAGGAACCAGACAGTGTATTGGATCTAAATAATGGACTGCATAATATGAGTTGAATTATTTGTTTACATTTGCTGGGATTTTGCATTCAGGGGCTTTTCCCGCACTTCAATCCAGGAGGCCAAACTATTAGATGCAGGTAATTTTTTTCACAAGGGTGCTTAATTTATACTGTTAATCTTCGACAACAGTTCTGTATTCTGTAAGAGTATTGAAGGATGAACCTGCCATGGTGTCACAACCACACCTTAACAATTCAGTGCAGCTCAGATGAGGATGGATTATCACAAGGTTTCTTCCTCAAGCAATCTCAGGGAAAGTGTCCTTACCATAGTCACCACTGGCTCGCTCATTTAGGGCCAAACTTACACATTAATTTATTACTGTTTTATCTGTGTAAATTAGCTTTGAGACATTGCCCACAGTTAAACGTGCTGTACAAATGTTTTCAATGGATACAGAGATTCAGTAGGTAAAATATTACTTCAGTAAAAGTAAAAGTGCACAATATAAACTTTCACTTCAGTAAAAGAACAAGAGTATTTCCTTCAAATGTACTTGAGTAACCAAAGTATATTATTTATTATAGGAATGAATACAAATATTTGTTTAATTGGATGTTTTGTTTATAACTATATAAACTTTCTTTCGGCTTCTCCCGTTAGGGGTCACCACAGCGGATCCTCCGCATGTTTGATTTGGCACATGTTTTTACTCTGGATGCCCTTCCTAACACAACCCTTCCCAATTTATACAGGCTTGGGACCGGCACTGAGAGTGGCTGGGGTTGGAACCCGGGCCGCAGCGGTGAGAGCGCCGCATCCTAACCACTAGGGAACCTTGTTTGTTATAGCTATATAAAAATCCTAATTCAGGGTATTTATGTATAAAAGTGTCATTTTATAAATAAATGCATTAGCCACATATTGAGCTTACCTATCTTTAATTTAGACATTTTAAAGCTTGTTGATGAGAGCATGTGGAATTTCTCCTTTGAACAAATTTACTCGTGCTGGGATGTTTTTTTCTGTAAACAACAAACAAACAAACAAAATAAACAAACAGCATTTGAGCATGAAAGCTGAACCAATTTGTGTAAAACAACATTTGTATTGTATTTTGCAGATGGCAAGAAGGCAAGTAAGCACAATCATGCTTTAAAAAATCTATATAAAATATAATACAACATTGTTTTGACAATTTTTGTATTAAAAAATACACAGATATTTTGTTCAATTGTGAAGATATAAGCATCTAGAATATATAATGAATTTAATTTTGAATAATACTTAAACAATATATGCATGAAATCCTTAAATATACCAAAAAAAACCCCCAAGCATTTAAACGTAGTAAAGCCGCAGTAAATTCCGTTTGGAAACATAAGTAACTGTTGTAGTGGACAAATGCTATAAAAAGAGAATGGAACGGAGAAACACAGCAAGCTAACAGGCTTTTTTTATTAAGGAAAAAATATGCATTGGTGTACGAATCATTCACTGAAAACCACAATAGTGTACTAGTTTACTGCTGCTGTTTGGTGCTTTTACATTTAGTGTTTGTCCGGACCGTTTCATTTGAATCCATCACTATGTTGTGAGTCAGGCCAGAACAGACCCAGTGCAACTGTCCCGAAGTTAGCAAACAAACAGTTTACACAATAACACTTCATTAAACTCTACCATTTCACATAATGAGGATAAACAGTTTTTGCTTACCGTGCTGATGTTTCGCCTTCATCCGTGACACCAGCGTGTTTTCTTTTAACACGCTCGTGCATCACTGTGGTACTTCCATGCCACACAAGCTCAGCTTTGCAAAACTTCCAGGTACAGTTTTCTTTGTTGCGTTTAATAAAAAATGCCCCCATGCCTTGGATGACTTGGGACACACACTTTATCCTGCTGCCGGTTGGCCCTGTACATTGTTATCTTGCCGTCACGCTTACCCGTAACCTGGGCAGCTAATCGATAACGGCTTTCATTAACAAGGAGTTTCATTATCGATTATTATCGATTAGTTGTTGCAGCTCTACTCTAATGTTACTCTTAGCACAAAAATCTATTAATGGATTGATATTAATGAGTCAAACACTGATTGATATCTATTAAAATTATCATAAGCCCAAAACCTTCTTTTCAACTATTTAAAAAAAATTGTGAAAATAAGGCCACGGTTGTTGTGACAAGTTTAAGTCAGGAGTTTCTTTCATCATTTATTACTCTCCAAATGTTCTGCTTGCTGTTGAACTGACACTGAACTGTTTGTTGGTGCTAAGCAGATACCACCAAGCGGCAATCAAAACAAGTTTAAGACAAAACGCCCACTCTACCCTGATTGGTGAACTGCTGTGTGCTTGACCAGTTACATTTTTACCCATTCATAAATACAAAGGAACGACTGATTTGATTTCTCAAACTGTAGTTAAGTAAAAAGTAAGATATTTGACTTTCCAAATGCAGTGAAGTTAAAGTAAAAGTCTCCCCAAATTGAAATACAGTGGTACTCTGACCTACGAGTGCATTAATGTACGAGTGTTCCGAGGTATGAGCGGTCACTTGGTCGATTTTTTGCTTTGTTACGCGAGTAAAAATTGAGGTATGAGGTCGAAACAGCGCTGCTAGATGGCGAAGCGAAGCCAGAAAGCGAAGATTGTGACGAAAATTAAGATAAGCAAAGAAGAAAAAGTTAAAAAATTTAAGTTTAGGGATACGTCGTGTACAGGAGTGATAGTAAAAAACGAGTTTTCCCTCTGCCTCCGCTTATCGCCTCCTTGATTGAACCTCCTGGAGTGTTTAAAGGCTCTGGCATGGAGAAGCTGGTGTTGAATCTGTGATGATCGAAAATGTTGAGCCATTTTATGAGTTGCTCAATAGCTCTTAGTTTTATAACCACAAATGACTGTAAAATTACTTATAATCTTACACTCCAGTGCTCATGTTAGTTCTCACTCTCCAGTGTTCTGTATTGCTAAAAAAGATTATTATTACACCCTTGATGTCACCCAAATGAGGATGGGTTCCCCTTTTGAGTCTGGTTCCTCTCAAGGTTTCTTCCTCATAACATCTAAGGGAGTTTTTCTTTGCCACAGTCGCCACAGCTGCTCATCAGGAAAAAAAACACACCATTCACCTTAACTGTTGATTTCTCTAAAGCTGCTTTGAGACAGTGTATGTTGTGAAAAGTGCTATAGAAATAAATTTGACTTGACTTGACTTGACCATATAGGCCGAGGCGAGCACGTTTGCCGCTAAATTACTGTGAGCTGAAATATCCAGCATGCTCATTTTTAATTCAAGGCATTGTTATATATTTTAGTTCTTCTATACATTTTTTTAATTGATAATGATGAGGAGGAGGAAGAGGAGAAGGAGGATTTTCGATGTATTTGTATTTATATCAGGGGCGTAGATTACACGGGAGATGCGGGTGATATGTCCCACACACTTTTTATAAAAAGTAAATTCGTCCCCCTCACTTTTTTAGTGGAGAGTTGTGTTCACGACATGAGGTTTTAATGGAGCAATGTATATAAATGCAGAGTGATTTAAAATTCAAAGAGACAAGATAGTCTATACATGACGTTCACGTATCCATGGCAATCAGTCACTCACTTGTTGCTCCTTTTGAATAATTAGCCAGTTTTAAAGGATTTAAAGGATTATTAGGATTATTTGGGCAAACGTTCACTTTTTTCTGTGTATTTTCCTTAACTCTTTTATAACGTCTTTTGTTTTAACAAGTGTGTTATCAAAACCCGTGTATTTCTTTCTTTCTTTCTGTTTTATAATCATATATAATCATAAAGCATATACAATTATTTAAAATAAAACCTGTCAATTACACAAGGGTTAACTGAAAAAATAAAGGCTAACACTAGACCCCCACACACACACACACACACACACACACACTTTTGAAATAATGGCTACGCCCCTGATAATTGATATAGGGTCTTGACATGTTTGTCAGTTAAGTTCAATACATATTTTCTTTCAAAGGTTTGTTTTGAATGACTTGTTTTATTCCTGAATCATGGACTGTAGAATAGAACAAAATGAAGTATTATTTGAATGTGCAAGTCTCCATTACTGTGTGCCATGTACTGTGCATACACAAAATACTATTTGAAATATGTAAACAATATACTCTTAGAACCATTATAGGGACATCTTTGTACTTTATACTTAAAAAAGGTACACATTACTACCTTAGAGTACTAATGTGTACCTTAATGTACAACTAGACATTTTTGGGTAAATAAGGTACAAAGATGTGCTATTAAGGGCACTGTCCCAGTGACAAGCTGTTGCATTTCTTTCTTTCTTCCTGTTTTATAAATATATATACTCATAAAGCATATAAAGCAAAAAAATTATGATTAAAAATAAAACCTGTCAATTACACAAGGGTTAACTGAAAAAAACAAAAACAAACAGGTAACACTAAACATTTCGTCCCCCCACTTTTGAAATGATGTCTACGCCCCTGATTTATATCCACTATTGTTAGACAAAAATCAGTAATTAATTATAATAATTATCATTTATCTCTAATACACTCTCTTAGTTATTGTTTTAACACATACTATCGAATATAACTATCTATTTTTCAGATATTCTCTACTCCATTCTTTTGTATTCAACGTTCAAAATTCGCCCCCGTAGCAAAGCATTGTGGGAAGGCATAGATCCGTGAAACCCTAAAGTATGGCGGATGGGGAAGAGCCGTAAGTAGCGTTGAATGAACGAAGTGTATTTGGAAGCGATATTGTTGCTATTTTGAAACGTAGCCGGTGTAGCAGGGACGTGCCTGAATCCTCTTTTTATTCTTTCACTTTTAGGGCGAAGAAAAGACAAAGAATAGAGGAGCAGCCTGAGAAGTTAGTGATGAAATGCTAAGCGCTGGCTGCAGGTTTGAGTATTGCACAGCATAGGGAGTGTGAAAATTCATCCGTATTTTCCAGACGAGTTCGGGGTTTTCAGAAAGCGCAAATTTCATTATTCTAGTTTGGAAACGTAGTGTCGCAAACCCCCCCAAGGGTGAATTGTGAAGTGTTTCGGTTCGGGGTCGTGCTTTTATTTGAAGACGTCAGCCGGCTAATGGCTAGCGTTAGCTCCCGAGCTGTCAACACCAAACTAGGCCTTTAGACGGATCAGAGAGAAATACTCAGAGAGTCAATGCTCTGTGAAGCGGTGATGAATTTTCACATCATGCACTGTGGCCAATGTTAGCTATCATGTTCTATCAAATCCGTTTCGACTTTTGCATGTGTGGTTTTTGTTTTTGCTGTCATTTCTGTGCTGGGATTTGAAAGGATTCCATGAGCTTAAAAGAAAGTATATACAGTGTACGTAGAGATATTCTTTCTTTAATAAACCAGACAGGCAACAACAAATGCAATCTGTTCCTGCACATTGAATCCAGGATGTAATACCCAGGTGAGATCTGTTGCCCCAAATTCAATCTGGATGTAAAGTGCAGGTTAGAATTGTTCTTCAGGTCTGAATGTAAAAACAAAATGTGACTCTATTCCCAATTATTCACACTTTGCGTGAAGTGTAGGGAAAAATGCTGTAATAAAAACTAAGAGTACATACATATAAATAAAGGGAAACAGATGAAGAATGAATCGGGTTCGGGTCACATCAAAATACATAACAGGATTCTTAAATTCCTGAGTACTCTTTAAGCCATAGTGTCACATCGTTCTTCCAGAGTTGGACTATATACAGGTTTGGCTAAAAGAGTTGCTATGGGATCCTTTAAGCAGCCGTACTATTTAAAATAAATACCTTGAAAATGAAGTAAAAAATGTAATCCTAATAATAATTCTACTTTGAAGATGACTATTTCTTTTTTATTAAATTAAATATAGAAAAGTTCGATTTCTTTAAGTTCAGTTAAGAGGATTGTATTTTTTACTTTATTGAATTTTTTTTCTTTTCTAGGAGGAGTTTGTATAAAAAATTTTGTTTCCTTTTTTTTTTTAATTTTTTTTTAATTTTTTATTAAAGTATGCAACTCCTAAACCCATGGCAATGCTTTTGGACAAACCTACATAGTCTAAAAGCTTAAGCTCAACTTATTTATTTATTTATTTATTTATTTATTTATTTAAATATAAATATATATATAAAATATATTAAATATATACACTGGCTAGGTTGCTTGTTATATTAGTTACAGGTTAGGTTGCCAATCCCACACAAGTTAAACATGCTGCTATATCATTTTCTTTGGAATCCATGAGAAGACAAAAGTGATTGCTGTGTGTTTATATTCCTTAGCTTGGTTATACTGAATCTGGTCAGGCCAGTGTTGATTTTCGGTGTAGGAAAGATGATTTGTTTAAAATATATATATTTTTTTCCCTCGATATGAAAATTATTTGAAATAAAGCAATAGGTTTTTTGCTCTGCAGAATGGCACTGGATGTTAGCAGCAGCAGCAGCAGCAGTGATTGGGATGGGAGATGGAGCCATGTGCAGAAGTTTCTGGAGAGGTCGGGACCTTTCACGCATCCTGATTTTGAACCAAACGAGGAGGTAAATAACTAATAGACTTTGACAAAGCGAATTACATGTGGTTCAATCTTTTGCCGATAGTTTCATTGTTTATTGTTTGTGTTTTTAAATACAGACGCTCCTGTTTTTATTGGATACATGCAAAATTCTGGTGATTGGAGCAGGAGGTCTTGGCTGTGAGCTACTAAAAAACCTGGTAATGTTCACAAACAGTTAGATTTGTTGGGCAATCAAATGAAATGGACCATTTGTTTATGTAAGGCTCAACCACTTTTTCTCTCCAGGGTCTACACTGATTACAGTGCTCATCATTCATGTGTGGGTCCTTGTGATTATTTATTTTCCCCCTTTCTATTTTAGGCACTGTCAGGATTCCGGAAAATCCATGTTGTGGATATGGACACTATTGATGTGTCGAATCTGAACAGACAGTTCCTCTTCAGGCAAGAATGCAGTTTATTCAGATACTTTACTATTTACACTTTAGTGCAGATCAGTGTTGTTGGTAAGAATGTTTAATAATGAGCTTTTTGTGTTTTAAAGGTCTAAGGATGTCGGGCGTCCGAAAGCTGATGTGGCAGCTGAATTCATCAACAGTCGAGTACCAGGATGTCAGGTTGTACCGTATCCTTCACCACATAAACAAGCTACTTGTGTGTTCTGTTGAAACAGAATATATATTTAATGTATATAATGATAAATGTAATGTTCTGTATTTTGCTTTCTTAACTGGCGTAATTCAGTCATTTCAAGAAAATTCAAGATTTTGATGAATCTTTTTACAGACGTAAGTGCCATATCCAAATAAAGACTTTCTTAGAATAAAGCAGTTATATATTCTTATGAAAAAAATTCTCTGTCTGCTTTATTTGGGGCTTTGCTGCAGAATTCCACATAATTGTGTGCGGGCTGGACTCTATTATTGCTCGCCGCTGGATGAATGGAATGCTGGTGAGAAAAGTTCCTTCATCATTCCTATTGTTTACATATTGTTCCAATTTCAGAGTCACTTTTACTTTTAGCTTATTAGATGTGCTGGATTAAATAATAGTGCATAAAGAATGATAGTCCATATTTGTAATTCTGATGAGAGCTAGATCATTTATTGTAGTAAAAAAGTGCAATAGTGTAAGGAAATGTCTGTATTGTGATCCAGCTAGACACTGTGTGTGTGTGTGTGTGTGTGTGTGTGTGTGTGTGTGTGTGTGTGTGTGCGCGTGCACGCGTGCTCTCCCCCCTCAGTTGTCATTGCTAGTCTATGAAGATGGGGTTTTAGATCAGAACTCTATAATCCCACTAATAGACGGAGGTACAGAAGGATTTAAAGGGAACCTGAGGGTCATTTTGCCTGGAATGACGGCCTGTTTAGAATGCACACTGGAGCTGTATCCGCCGCAGGTGAATTTCCTGTTTTTTTCCCCTCCCCCTCCCTTCTTCTTCTTTTCAGCTTGCTTTTGTATATTTGTCGACTAGACTTGTTTCAGATCCTCAAACGAAATTATTCACAAGACAAGCATCAATCTGCAACTTAAAGTACGGTTTAAAAGGATAAAAAATTCAAATTATTCAAATTATTTCTATGGGACTCTTCATGGAGAAAATATAAACAGTGGTGATTCATTCCAAAAGTGGCTGGCCTGTCAAAATTTCTCAAATTGACTTTGCAAACTACTAATGCTACTAATTGATAACCCAATGGGAGAATAAAGACTTTTCCTGCCTTTGCAAAAAGAAAACACCTTGACCTCCAGGTATTGTGTGCTGTAAAATAGTGATAAATGGAATTTTTTCGGAATCGGGCATAAAGCTTCTTTAACGTCAACATTCCATAATAAGAACATCAAACCAACAGTCAAACTTAGTGAATGTGGGGATACTTTGCTGGTAGGATCTAGACTACCTGGCATAACTGACTGAAGTATGAGTTTTACTCTCAATGAAAATCTTTAAGAAAACTATTCAGCTCTCAGTCCCCTGGTCTTGGTTCTAGTGTTGCTATGAACGTTTGGGAAAAAATTATCAAGTTAAAGGAAGCAATTAGTTTTTTTTTTATTTTTTATTATATGTATATTACAATATGATGAAATTATAATGGCCAGTAATCCTGTATTGATTGACAACATATTGATTAAAGTATGAATAGGTTTTGCTTGTATAAATTATCTGGTTATATGATTCAGTATTTTGAGACTAAGAGTGTCTTTGGTCCTGTTTTGTGCTTCCAGATTAATTTCCCAATGTGCACTATTGCATCAATGCCGCGGCTGCCTGAACACTGCATCGAGTATGTGAGAATACTGCAGTGGCCCAAAGAGAAACCATTTGGAGGTAATACATTTCGCATATTTTCCTTAATCCCTTTGTATTCCAGGTAAAAGAGTAAAAAAAAAAAGAGTAAAAGCATAGCGATATATATATATATATATATATATATATATATATATATATATATATATATATATATATATATGAGTGATCTCCCAATTCTTTTGCAGACAGTGTAGGTCTGGATGGTGATAATCCTGAACACATTCAGTGGGTGTTCCAGAAGTCTCTGGAGAGAGCAGCTGAGTTCAGTATCACTGGAGTCACTTATAGACTCACACAAGGTAACCGTGTGAGAAAGTGGGTAGAGCTAGTATATTTTTAATAATAATTACATAAATGTAATAATAAAAAGGTTTCTCTCTGTGTTTTTTTCAGGAGTGGTTAAACGAATTATCCCTGCTGTTGCATCTACCAATGCAGTCATCGCTGGTATGTCCAGACTATGGAGCACACACCCTTTTTTTTTTTATTTTTATCAAACATACTTTGCAGCTATTTATACATAGTTTAGAGCATATTAGTATATGAAACACATCTCTAAGGTGAACAGCACTTTTTGTTGACTAGTTTGTTTTTTATTTTGCTTAAATGATTCATTACAGATGATACGAGAGTGAGTCAAATTGAAGCCTAAGAAATGATGACAAAACGATGATTGCAGTATATATTTTTCCTTTTATGAATGTGTGTTTGATTTGGGAAACATTTGGAAGGTGACTGTCTGGACGTGGAAGAACATCAAAGTAGTTTTTTGCAATAGTTCAGTTTCCCCATATCATCAGTTTTGTGAGCTAGTAGGATTGTAGTTGCCACATGTCTGTAACCCAACCCGGTAATCTTGACACGCTCCTAGATGGCAATAGTGGTTACTTATATAACCTCATGTTGGACTTTATTTCTGCCACTGTGGTGATTTCCATCAGGACTATTTGTGGCCATGTCATCGTTGTCATGAGGATTTGTAATATGTCATGATGCTGCACATCACCAAGCGATAGTCAGAAATAGAACAAACACTAAGCTACTAATGTGACTCACTCTACATTTTGCTTGCTATCGAGGAACTGAATCACATAAATGGTCGATACTGATGTAAAGGCTTTTAAGAGTTAAAAGCATTATAAAAAAAAAAAAAAAAAAAAAAATCAAGCAATATCACAGGAGCAAGAGTGCTGTAAGCGGTGTAGCTGTGATAGACTGTTTTGCTCCAACAACTAAAATAGTTCCCAGGGAAGTGGCAGCTGGATAGAGCGTTGCGAACTATTGCTAGAATTGTAATTTTATTTTAGTCAGTGAACACAGACAAGCGGAGTGATGCAAACAGTGAAATATAGTCCTGCTCTTATACTAATATTGTTATATCTAATTAGTGGACTGAATATAACCGTTCTCTATTGAGGCTACTTATTTAGCACTTTGTCTATATTGGGGCTGATTGATATTTCAGTCTTAATAATGTATTTGTTTAAGTGAACAACACAAAGCACAGTGGTTGCTATGAAACAGCATTCAGTATGTGAAATCTGGTGTAGACGATGAGGGGCCAATAAAAATGTGAACAGCAGGTGGAACTGTGGTTTGTCTGACCAGAACGCAGACTGAAGGATTATCTGTAACAGTGACAGCCGTGGAGAGGCATTTAGCTTTATATATGCCTGAAGCTCATGGATTATTTGCCAGTGCATCCTGGCCCAAAGCCTCTGTCTCTGCCTGTCCATGAACCACCAGTGATCAATGGCTTCTCTCTCTGTTTACCAACAGCTGTAGTTGTTCCAAATAAACCCCTACAAAAGATGCAATGTTCTTAGTTTAGTTCTTAGTTTTGACTCCTGGGCCTACTTCTCTCAATATCCATGCCAGAATGAGACAATTAATATATGGCTAGTGGATTTAGTCAGCATTTGAGTAACCTGTCTTACATTTCTGACCACCTTTCCAATCGAGACAGCTTTTTATTTATTTATTTATTTTATGAAAAATTCTTATGGCCTTGATAGTCTGCCAAGTGTGAAATGGCTCTTATTGTAATTGACTTTCGATCCTAGAGCTTTCATGTGTGAGAAGTACCCCTGTCAGTGTTTGTCACTTGCTGTTGACACTGTCCAGACAGTACTCAGTTGTCCAGATAGGGGATTCATATGGGCTTTGTCACTGGAGGGCAATTCTCACACATTATGTGAACGCCCAGGGCCAGAGTGCTAAAGCTATTGGAAATATACAATTCATGCTGAAGGTCTAAAACAAAGTAGAGCCGAATGTCTGAACCCATTTTGTTTTGTTCTTCCTTCTTTTGCAGCTATTTGCACTACAGAAATTTTTAAGATTGCTACAAGGTAGTACACATTTACATTTATGTGAATCACAACATTCAGAGGATTTTGAGATACATTTTTTGTATGAAACAAATGAATATTTTGTTTTTGTTTTTTAGTGCTTATGTTCCTTTGAATAATTATCTAGTATTTAATGATGCGTGTGGCTTGTACACCTACACCTTTGAGGCAGAGCGAAAGGTAAGCTTCTTGTTTTCATGCACAAATGATCCTCGAGGTAACCTTGAGCTGCTGCTTGGAAAAAACTTATATTTCGCTCTCATTGGCTCGTGTCCATCTAACAGGAGGATTGCTCAGCATGTAGTCAAGTTCCACAGAAGCTACAATTCCCGCCGTATGCTAAACTACAGGAAGTGCTGGAGTATCTGACAGAGAACGCCTCCTTGTGAGTACCTGCAGAATGGTGTCCGTTTTCACCATATCTGCTGTTTTCTTCGAGTTATGGGAGAATATTAATTAAAGGCTTGTTTAAATATTTTCAGACAAATGAAATCTCCAGCTATAACTGCAACACTCGAGGGCAGAAACAGAACTCTTTATTTACAGGTAAGACTTTGTGAAATGTTGTGTGATGTTTAAAATGATCTTAATAGATCATTAAGGTGTGTGTGTTTTGTGTCCTTACGTAGACTGTAGCTTCAATTGAAGAAAGAACAAGGCCCAATCTCTGCAAAACTTTAAAAGGTGAGATATTGCGTTGGCTCCAGAATTATTGGCACCCTTGGTAAAAATGGGTTAGGTAAAAAAAAATTGCTTATGAAAAATGTGACTAGTTATCTATTGTAAAAAAAAAAAGAGTAATCAAACTTTTATTTCAAGCAAATAAAAAATAAAAATAAAATTTTATATCTTATATCCCTAAAATTCATATCACCAAAATGTAACAAGCATGTTTTCTTTTTACAAGTTTGTTTTGGGAGAGATTCTTTATTGAAGAATGTGGATTCAACCATTATAGCAGAAGAATTAATGGGAGGCTACAAAAAGTACTAAATGCAGACATAGCAATAATTATGGCTTAGTTGCTGATTAGTTAACGGTCATTTTTAGTGTCAGATATTTAATTACCGTAATTTCCGGACTATTAAACGCACCCATATATAAGCTGCACCCACTGAACTTTACAAAGATTTTTATTTTGAACATAAGCCGCAGGTGTCTACATTGAAACTAATGAACTTTACACAGGCTTTAACGAAAGACAGTGTCTGTTACACGGCTTGTATCTAAACAGTAGCCTACCAAGAAAGTCATTGTTCACTGTCTTCCTCTTTCCTTTCACAACAATTTTTCTCGGGAGTTTTTCTTTTGGCATTGTCGTGCGTTTAAAAATCACCATTGGTGAATCTTTTCTCCCGATGCCGTGCAGCTCAGAACACAGGTGCAGTGCGATCTTTCATGCCCGGTTGTTTTCAGTGTGACGAATGATTCACATTTCCTGTAGACAGTCTGAGTGAGAGGCAGGTCAACGAACCTCATCCATATTTATGATGTGGTGCGGCCTGATTCAGTGGGAGCGCGATTTAATATAAAAAATTTCATTGGTTCACCTTAAAACCGTTTAGCAATTTCATTAGTCTAATGTTATGGGGCTCTGTTTTTTTTGGCTTGAAGCTTGAAAACCCCAGAAAAATCCATAAATTTGCCGCTTCGTTGTTTAAGCCGTGGGGTTCAAAGCGTGGGAAAAAAGTAGCGGCTTATAGTCCGGAAAATACGGTATACTTGTTTTTTTCCCTTCTGTACCGAGGGTGCTTGTAATTGCTATATATCACATAAACAGAATTTTATGTGATATATATTTTGATTACATTTGATATACATTTTGATTGAGCTTTATATTCTTGTTAAACCCGAAGATCACTAAAACCTGAGAATTTTATTTTAATTTTTTTGTGTTTGGATTGATGCAGAGCTTGGATTGGCTGATGGACAGGAGCTTGCAGTGGCTGATGTCACCACTCCTCAAACAGTCCTCTTCAAGCTTAACTTCACATCCTGAACCCAACTCACGCTGGACACTATAAAGTAGCTCCTTAGTAATAGGATACTGCACCAAGGGTGTCATCTACATGAGTGCCTCTGATTTGCAGAAAAGTTGTATTGGATCCTATTAGTTAAACTGAATAATATTTAAGACTGTTTCATTGTGTAAGTAAGGCACTTTGCAGTGTATGAATGCAACATATGTTTTCATTTATCACCTTAAAAAACTCATTTGAATATTCATTTCTAAACCAATCTCAAAAGCCAGGTGAGGGTGATGGAGAGATTACTAGCACATACAGCATTCGACACTGGGTATGAAGGTCTATATTGAGCATCTAATGGTGGTTAAAAATGTTTATTAAACAAGATTTTTTCGTCCATCTGCTTACCTGTATATAATGCTGGTCACTTGTATGCTTGTCAGTAAAATGCTCTGTAATAAAAGGAAGCGTTTGCAGGGGGTTTTGAAGGTTTTCTCATTTAAATAACTGCATATCACACCCTTAAAAGTTTGTGATATGTATAGCTCAAGGATATGCATGAAACTATATTAAACATAGGTGCTAAAGTCACAGGTCACAAATGACCAGTTTTGCCACTTCTCATGCGTCACCATTTTTAAATCTTATTATAAACATTTGTTTCCAGCTTAACAGTTTTCTATTACATCTGGACAATATGTGAGATTACTGTTACAGATAAGGGTTTTTCTTATTGGAGAAAAAAAACAAAAAAAACCCCTTTCTTTCGGCTTCTCCCATTAGGGGTCGCCACAGCGGACCATCTTCATGTTTGATTTGGCACGTTTTTACACTGGATGCCCTTCCTATCGCAACCTTCCCCATTTATCCGGGCTTGGGACCGGCACTAAGGCTTGTGCAACCCTAATGGTTGGGGTTGGTCCCCTGACCAGGGATCGAACCCGGGCCGCAGCGGTGAGAGCGCCGCATCCTAACCACTAGACCACCAGGGAACTATTGGAGAAAAAATTTAAAAAATCCTAAAAACCTCTCTTATGAGGGTAATCTTTTATTCTGTCAATATATGTAGCTGGGTGCTTGAGGAAGACACAGTTCAGTACTAAGGAGCTTTAAATAAACTGCTCCATTTTCAACAGAATTGGGGGAAAGAAACAATGACTGCTGAATGTGCTCCATGATGTCATAAACATAAAGGATTTCCTCTCTGTTCAGAAACTAGATAAGTGTGTAGAGGCCCATAAAATCCAATGACCAACACTTATTGAGCCAATGTTTAAGAACTCTGATTGGTCGAATGAACGAGATTATTTAGTTTCAGAGATGATGTGTGGGTAGGAGGGATGATCCTATCTACTGTAATTGTCTGTGTGAAGCAAGCAATGACAAATATACAATGCATATTCATACCACATTATAATTTTTGGTATAATGTGAAAATGAAAACGGATATTTTGTGTTCATATGTTATTAGATATTTTCACATAATGTTGCAATGCATAATAAGAAATGTATTCATTCATTCATTTTCCTCATTGCAAGGACATGTTAAAATTTCCTTGTGATACAGTGCAAGTTTTCACAGCACTTCACTTTTTCCACATTTTGTTATTACAACCTTATTCTAAAATGGATTAAAATAATTGTTTTCCTTTAAATACTACAAACAATATCAAATAATGACTATGTGAAAGAAGTGTGTTTGAAATCTTTGCAAATGTATTAAAAATAAAAAAAATGAAGAAAATCACATAAGACTTCACAGCCTTTGCTATGACACTCAAAATTAGCGTAGGTGCATCCTGTTTCCACTGATCATCCTTGAGCTGTTTCTACAACTTGATTGGAGTTAACCCGTGGTAAATTAATTTGATTGGACATGATTTGGAAAGGGACACACATTTCTATATACGGTCCCACAGTTAACAGTGCATGTCAGAGCACAACCAAGCCATGAAGTCCAACTAATTGTCTGTGGACCTCCGAGACAGGACTGTATCAAGGCACACATCTGGGGAAGGTTCCATAAAAATTTCTGCAGCATTGGAAATCCAAATGAGCACAGTGGCCTCCATCATCCATAAATGAAAAGTTTGGAACCGCCAGGATGACTTCTAGAGCCAGCCAAACTGAGAGATTAGGGGAGAAAGGCTTAGTTAGGGAGATGACCAAGAAACCGAATGGCCACTGAAAGAGCTTGAGCGTTTCTGTGGAGAGAGGAGAACCTTCCAGAATAACAACCATCTCTGCAGCACTCCAATCAGGCTTGTATGGTAGAGTGGCCAGATGGAAGCCACTCATTAAAATGCACATGACATCCCAACTGGAGCTTGCCAAAAGTTCCTTGAAGGACTCTCAGACCATGAGAAACAAAATTTGAATATGTGTTTTTTGGTCATCACATATCACATTTAGTCCCCATTTGCTGTTATGGGAAGATGTTCCATTAGATATTGGAGTGTGCTTGTGGAGACTTAATTAGAGGGACACCGCATGTAGGACATTTTGGAGGTGAGAGAGGCAAGATTAAGATGGTTTGGACATGCAGAGGGAGTACATAGGCAAAAGAATGCTGAGTATGGAGCCACCAGAAAGGAGGAAAAGAGGAAGGTTTGAATAAGGCAGATGTAGAGGACAGGGTGTTTATGGAAACTGATGGTACACTGTGGTGACCCTTTAACGGGAGCAGCCAAAAGAAAAAGAAGCTTGTAAAGTACTCATCCAGTCACAAGGCTGTTAGTAAATTCAGCTACTGATGTAGGTGAGGTTAGGAGGCTTGGAGTGCAGTCAGTGCTCCAATTTATTCCAAAGATGTTCAGTATGGTTGAGGTCAGAGCTCTGTAGAAGCACACAGAAGATCTTTCACTCCAACACATGTAATCCATATATTCTTGGAGCTTGCTTTGTGCACAGGGGCACAGTCAGGCTGAAACAGGTTTGAGTCTCCTAGTGTAGGCAGATATTTAAAGAAAATAACTTATAAATGTAATACTCATTAACATTCTAATCATATAATGAATAATTTGCATGATCTAAAACAACAGGGAAAAGGACACAAAACAGCTGGGAGTAAAAATGCTTGGGGTTAATGACCTTGAAAAAGGGCTGGGAAAAGAACCTGGGAGGATGTGAAAATGTGCATGAGCAGCTGGCTAGCTGAGACTGTGAGACTAAAGTGAGATTCTCACTTCAAGTGAATTAAGCATATAAAGTAATAGACTTTAATCACAAAAAAATGTCACAAGTAAGGTGGGTCTATAATCAGTGCCATCTACGCTGATCCCTGACACGCTGTCAGCATCTAAAGATGGGTTAGTGTTGCTAAAAAGCATGTCTGTTTGAGTAGAAACTTGGGGGACACAAACCAGATGGTATGTGGGCCAGACCCTACAATTGTGCGCCTCAATCTTTGTCCAGTTTGTGGAAGAAGTACAGTGGTGTGATCCTGGTTTCTTATTTTTTTTGCATGTTTGTCACACTTTAATGTTTCAGATCATCAACCTAATTTAAATATTAGTAAAAATATAACACAAGTGAACACAACATGCAGTTTTTAAATTAAGGGTTTTACTATTGAGGGAAAACAAAATTCAAAACTACATGGCCCTGTGTGAAAAAGTGTTTGCCCCCCAAACCTAATAACTGGTTGGGCCACCCTTAGCTGCAAAAACTGCAATCAAGCATTTGTGATAACTTGCAATGAGTCTGTTACAGCGCTGTGGAGGAATTTTGGTCCACTAATTTCTGCAGAATTGTTGTAATTCAGCTACATTGGAGGGTTTTCGAGCATGAACCGCCTTTTTAAGGTCATGCCACAGCATCTCAATAGGATTCAGGTCAGGACCTTGACTAGGCCACTCCAAAGTCTTCATTTTGTTTTTCTTCAGCCATTCAGAGGTGGACTTGTTGGTGTATTTTGGATCATTGTCCTGCTGCAGACCCCAAGTTCGCTTCAGCTTAAGGGTCACGAACAGATGGCTGGACATTCATCTTCAGGATTTTTTTGGTAAACAGCAGAATTCATGGTTTCATTTATCACAGCAAGTCTTCCAGGTCCTGAAGCAGCAAAACAGCCCCAGACCATCACACTACCACCACCATATTTTACTGTTGGTATGATGTTCTTTTTCTGAAATGCGGTGTTACTTTTAGGCCGGACGTAATGGGACACACACCTTCCAAAAAGTTAAACTTTTGTCTCGTCAGTCCACAGAGTATTTTCATAAAAGTCTTGGGGATCAACAAGATAAATCACACATTAAAAGAGGCCAGCCTAAGACACACCTGTACAATAATCATGCTGTCTAATCAGCATCTTGATATGCCACACCTGTGAGGTGGATGGATTGTAAATTTTCTGTCATGTTTTTTGGAACAAAGACTGAGGGGTCAAAGAGAAACTATATATACCTGAGGCCAAAATAAAATTCTTCAAAATGGTTTGTTTGTTAATGTGGATTTTCTTGTTAAATTATCATAGTCCTAAAAAGAGCTATAAGTAAATAACTGAGTGTCTGGTTTCCTCGCCGATGAATTATTTTCTCCAGAAGGCATGTGACTGCAATAAGTAACTCACTAATGGCTCAGATTAATGATGGTCTTGTAGTGTAACTCTATTAATTGCAATCTGTTTCCGGAGCTCATGACTCAGTGGCAAATGTTGGGTCACTTTGAACTGACAAAGTCTAAAGCAGGATTCATTTGTTATTCATGAAATTTTAAAGTAGGCTGTGAAAAACTAAAGATCAATGTAATAAAAAAATTGTGTAACCTTTCATTTGACTTTGGTATATATGACAATTTGGAACCATTTTTTTTTTTGTATTGAATGAAATGTAAGAATGCCTTTATAGTGTATAAAGTTTATCTTGTTATAGTACACACACACACACACACACACACACACACATATATATATATATATATATATATATATATATATATATATATATATATATATATATATATATATATATATATATATATATGTACAAATTGTGAATAAAAAAGGAATGCAATAATTTACAAATCTTATAAACTTCTAATTTATTCACAATTGAATATATACAATGTTGCAGGGTACAGTGATGATGATCAGAAGCGAAACTGTAGTCCTGAGTCAGTGTAGCAGACATTAACTACAGTCCAAATCCATCCTCAAAGCTCCTGTTCTTACCCCGGAATTCCATGGAACCACCCAAGGCGTTGAGGAGAAAACGTTCCCAGCTGCACAGAGTGGCCTCCAATCGAAGACAACACTATCCAGAGGCAGGTCTGGACGAAGTGGGAAGATCCACAGAGGTAAGAGTTTCAGGAACAGTGGTCACTGGAACCTCAGGAGCATGTTTATCTTGACCGAAAAAAGAGAGACAGAGACAGAGACAGAGACAGAGAGAGAGAGAGAGAGAGAGAGAGAGAGAGAGAAAGAAAGAAAGAAAGAGAAAGAGAAGAGGGGTGACTGGAAGAGAAGGATATGGATTATTATGTGTCCTTATTGTTGTATGAAAGTTAATGTCACTGTGCAGTTTGGACTCCAGCAAGAACGGCAACTCTAAGAGTGTGTTAGAGAAGTAAAAAAAAGAGTGCAGGCAGGGTGGAGCGGGTGGAGAAGAGTGACAGGAGTGATTTGTGATAGAAGAGTATCTGCAAGAGTAAAAGGGAAGGTTATTGGACTGCGGTGAATCCTGCTATGTTGTATGGTTTAGAGACAGTGGCACTGACTTAAAAGAAGGAGGTGGAGCTGGAGGGAGCAGAGTTGAAGATGTTGAGGTTTTTGTTGGAAGTGACGAGGGTGGACAAGATTAGAAACGAGTTTATTAGAGGGACAGCGCATGTAGTATATTATGTGGACAAAGTGAGAGAGGCCCGATTGAGATGATTTGGACATGTGCAGAGGAGGGACATGAGGTATATCGGTAGGAGAATGCTGGGGATAGAGCCGCCAGGAAGGAGGAAAAGAAGAAGGCCAAGGAGGAGGGTTATGGATGTGGTGACGGATGTGGTGAGTCCATGCAGGTAGTTGTTTTGGAAGAGGAAGAGGCAGAGGACAGAGTAGGATGGAAAATGGATGTTCTACTGTGGCGACCCCTAATGGGAGCAGCTGAAAGAAGAAGAAGAAGAAGAAGAAATATGAAAGAAGGTCCTTTATAAAAAACAATTTCAGAAAAACTTTCTCCACAAAATAAGAAAGATTGAACTGAACTAAAATTTTCAAATCAAATCAAATCAAATAAAATTTTATTTGTCACATACACATACATACAGGGTACGACATGCAGTGATATTTTGATATGTGGGCAGATTTAGGCTACATAATCTTCTAAATCTGTGATCATGTTCTGTTTTTAAAGTGACTTCTAAACATCCCTCTATTCTGAATAATAGGTATAGTAGATGAGGACTCCACTTTAAATAGGAACATTTACATTGGAGGAGGACGTGTCCTACATAACCCAATAGCACATTCTGATGTATAAAAGTGTCTCTGTTTGGACCTGGATTGCATATTCTTAGAGGACAACATAAAATAACACACAGTTAGCTTTTGGGGAGTTTATAAATAATTCATTATGGGATTAATCTTTTTTTATGAATAATTTAAAAATTGACAAAATATGTTTTAAATAATTAGTTTATCAACTCCTTTGTAAATCTGTGAATCTATGAGGGCATTTGCTTATCAATATATTGAGTACTGAGCATGCAATATAAACAGGTCTGTACATTGTTCAAATGTATGCCTACAAATCTTTTGACTCTTCACTACATAGAGTGTACCTTTAGTAGTGGTCCTATTTTTTATTTATTTTTTTTACAGGGAAAATATATGCATACTGAAACCAAAAATTATTTTAAATAATATTTCTTGTTTTATAAGTACATTAGATTTAAATTTCATTACAGCATCTCGATTACTGCCTACTACTAATAGATACAAATACTCAAGTGTTTTCAATTAAGAAGAAGCTCTTTCGTTCAGCAAAGCATATTGTGCCATCTGACTGGGAAACACAAAGAGGGTGATGGAAGAAAGATTCATTTGCTTTTTTAAAACATTTCATAAACCAATAGTTTTAGACCTTACAGTTAACACAAAACAAGATATATTTGAAAATAAAAACGCTTCCAAAACACTGAAAATTCAATCCGTTTGTGTGGCGTGAACCCGTATGCAAATTGAGATGAAAAGACACGCCTCCTTAGTAATATGCAAATAGTAGCAGATTTAATCCATAACATAAAATATACAGTATATATTTTGAGTTTAAGCATCATATAAACATTAATTTAATACGGAATCTTTTTGTGCAAATTCTCACAGAATTGTTTTTGTCATAATTACTGGAAAACGATTTTTTTCTCAGTGTAGGATGAGTATTTTTAAAGAACCATTTTATTGTATTAGAATAATAAAGTGCTTTAGTACATATGCTGGTTTGTAGTTGTGTTTTACAGCGCCAGATAAACAACTGAAAATAATCACAAAAGCTTTATTAAACTTATAACCCGCAGTTGAACTTTTCTTCCTCAAATGTATTATTTATTTATTTTTCAAATCAAGCTTTTACTTTATATCAGTTCAGTCGATTTTACACTAAAATTGATAGTCAGTGGTGTCCAAACTCAACCAGAATGAAGCAGATAAGTAAAGCAGTGATCCTCTGCTCGCCCACTGATAATCAACATTAAAGTAATCTGCTTTAGAGTAATAAACGAGAGAAGCAGATGGTCTTTTGATTAAGTTTAAAGGGATGGGTAAAACCTCATCCTGCCTTGTGCACTGGATCACTCGCCCACACACACATACACACGACCTAAAAGAAACTAAAGAAATTAAGTCTGTAGTATAGGCATTATATATTGCAAAATGCAATAGTACTCGACTCAATGCAAAAAATCTGTGTTTTTTCTTTTTTGGGATGGTGAGATGTGATGGATACAGCACTCATCACTCAAAGACACACATGCATGCACGCACATGAAAACTGGGTGTGACAGAAAAGCGACAGCGAGCTGCACGCGCGAAACCCAGCACTCATTCTGCACGAGCTCCTTCTCTACTCCTCAAACTTGGAGATCACTTCTTTACTTGAGGTCACTTTGTTTTAAACTTTTTTCTTACTTTCGTAATTTTTTTCCCCACTGTTTATAAATGCATTTCCTATGCAGAAAAAAGTGTTTTTGATTTTCCTGAACATCAAGACATCAGACAGTTGAACACAGTTCTACCTCTAATGCAGGGATTCAAGGTGATATTTAACTAAAAGTGCTGGAACACCCTGGCCCTTCTGGTGTTTCTTCCCCAAACAGCTACGGGAGTACAAACGGTAAGATCCATGGTTACCTTTCTGACATACAGTATTATTTAATTTAATATGCTGCTAAATAATTGGTCATAAATATTTAAGCAAAAAATAAGTTATTTCTCTGTGATCATTGATACAAGACATACAGAACACATTGTGGGGAAAAAAAAAAAACATTACAAAAGATGTACTAATGTAGTGCATTGTTCTAATATACTCAGGAGAAACTTTTTAAATTATTATTATTATTATTATTTTATTTTATTTTTTTTCTAATTTTTTTTTTTTTTTTTTTAAGAACTCTCCAACTTTGCATTTCTGTATTGACTGCCAAGTTATGTGAAGCTGTGAGGCTAATATTATCTCTATTCTTCATTAACTATCTGACCCTAGGCAAGTGATTTAAAGAAACAGGAAAGCAGTAAATATACAGGATATTAGAGAGAGTCAAGATCAAGATCCGATTAAGTCAAAGAACATTAAAACTAACTCTAATCTCTGTCTAGGTCTCTCTCCCCCTGTACAGATGCCTTTCATGCCATTGCTTATTTTAATCCTTTAACTCCTGGTTTAGGCATTGTGAGTCATTTACATTTGAATTAGACTGAAATACGGTGTCACTAATGCATACTTGAAAACATACTTGCTTTAATAACTGCTGGATAGTGAACAAAAATGAGGAGTGTTCCCTTTTCTGTCCTGGTCCCCTGTTTACCACCAGCAGATGTCTGAGAAGCTATGTGTGATAACACCGCTGCTGCTGGTGTGTGTGTGGCTCGTGTGTGCTCAGCCAGTGTCCAGCAGCAACCGAAGCTCTAGAGGACATCCAGGTGAGTGCTCTATCTTACTCTCTATGTGTCTATGTGTCTCTCTCAGGACTCATTACACCACCGGACACACACCAGCAGCGCTCATTTGAGAGAACTTTCAGACCATTACTAATGACTAATAAAGATCTATTTGTGGCTCAGCTACCATATACCTCATACACATACACCTATACTATGCTCATGAGTCAAAATTCCTGTCACCTTTCTCACAAGAATACACTTTCCTATAAAAGAGCTGCAGTCAATTCATTATCGGCATGTTTATAATGTTGAATCATGTAGGGAACACACTGACTATGGAAAGGAAGCCGATGTGAGAGAATAGATCAATGCCTTGCTTTAGTGGTTGGGCACGTAGGTCAGGATATAGGATGTCTCTCTGCCAAACTCCAGAACACACCTCCATAATCTGCCCTGTGTACTGGGATAGCTCTTTGGGCCTGCTGTTGAAGATTGACAAGTGGAGGTTTGTAAACACAAAAGCTTCATGGCCAAACAGAACCTCTCTTGGAACATCTTGTTCCGATACCACAAGGGTCCTGTCTGTTACACAAGCGTAGGCACCATGTCATCAGGGTGCTGTTGTGGGCTTCTATGTGTTTCCACCAAGGAATAAGCCATTTGAGACACATCATTTCCTTGCACACAGTGTGTTCAGTCTCACATTGGTGCTTTACAGGCCAAACAACTAATAGCTAGAGTCTAGATTCCACCTTTCAGGTTGAGAACTCTGAACACCAGGTGACCCAGTGCTTTTAGATATTATGATGTTTTTCCCACTACAGATAGCAGGTACAGTTGTAGTTTACTTGGTTTTAATGACTGATTTTAGGATGTTTATTCCCTTTGCAGCTCAGCTGGCCAGAATGGAGAGATTTGACATCTCAGACAGTTCCCCGTGCCTTTAGGTTTAATTTCTCAGATATAATTGTCAAATTGATAACAGCCATCCAGGAAACACTCCAACAGCTGCTAACTGTTTCCATGAACTGTTCAGCTCCTGTATATTTATATATACATATATGTGAAATATGAGCGCAAGATGTATGTAAGACAAAATATGTGTAAAGAATAAAGGGTATATAAATTTACAATATGCAATATGTACATTGTAGCTGTACTTGGTTTGAAAGAGGCAGATGCAGAAGACAGTGGGGTATGGAGACGAATGATCCGCTGTGGAGACCCCTGATGGGAGAAGCCGAAAGAAGAAGAAAAAGAAATCGTAACTGTACCAAAGTTATACTAAGTGTTTATACAGTGTGCTAACGATGTAGTGTAAAGTTCAGCATGGCGATGGAGGATAAAAAAAAAGCATTGCTTTGAACCTTCTGGTTTTGGTGCGTATGTTCCTATATCACCTTCTTGATGGAAGGAGGTTAAACAGTTTGTGACTGGGATGTGAGGAGTTCTTGATATTGTGAGCTCTTCACAGACATCTGCTGTGGTGAAGGTGCTCACTTGCAGGTAGTTGGGTTCCAGTGATGCGTTGGGTGTTTTTTTTGCAGTGCTTTGCTTCACACACAGTGGAGCCTCAATAGCATACGGTGATGGAGTTGTTTAGGATGCTCTCTATAATGCAGCAGTAAAAACACCTTAGAATCCCTAGGGACAGATGAGTTTTCTTAAGACTGAAGAAGTACAAGCACCGTTGTGTCTTTCTAACCAGAGTTGAAGTGTTCTAGTGCCAGGATAGATCCTCAGAGATGTCAACTCCCAAGTACTTATAGCTGTAGGCCCGCTCTACTTTAGTTCCATTAATGTAAAAGCAGCAGAGTTTTGGTCTTGGAATCATCATAGCTTACAAACGGGTTAGATAATAAAGCCTATCCTGACACTTAAGGATGCTTGTGCTACTTCTAGCTGCGTGTCACCCTTCACTTTTTAAAATGTGTTATCCAGGTTGTTTAACCACCTCAAGTGGTTAGAATGAGTGAAATAAGAGACCAGTTATGTATTTTACCTTCCTTCCCGGTTATGTATTTTAAAACCCAAGTTTTTCGGAACTGTGATTTCTTGATATTAACCAGCAGGATATCACCCCCCCTGGCATTAATATGAGGTTTAAAGGACCACAGTTACATAATTAATTAGCAATCAGTATTCTGCTGCTTGCCTAAATTATTTGTAATATCTAACAAAATATTTATACAATTTTATTCACTCAAAATACTTTCAAATACCATAAAAGCATTTTTTAACATACATTTTTTTTAAACCATTTACTTTATTTTACTACCAAACTTTACCTCCTCTATTTTACAACTTTAAATATAAAATATATATTTTGCCAACATGATTTAAAAATACTGAATGCTGAGTTATTGCTTATTTGTATTTCAACACAACAAAAGGTCTTTAATCATTCTGTGTTTGTTTTCTAAAGAAATGCATCCATAGAAGTATGTTTGAATATTTACAGTTACCGTTAACTGAAATTATGTTTGAAAAACATACTTAAAAATAAAACTATATAATGATATAAGCTTAGAATTATAAAAAAACAAACAAACAAACAAACAAACAAAAAAACAAATGCAGATGAGAACATGTTTCAACTATTCTGTTTGTATCCTCAATTTTTATGCAGTATTTTGTCCAGTAGTACATTTAATGTCCATGTGATGGCCCTAGAATACCAAAAATGATTCTCTTCACACACTATACAAAAAAGCGAAACATTGTAGGGCACGTACAAAAAATAATCACCACTCTCGTTTCTCCCTGTTTGCTTTAGGTGGAGTAAAACCTGCGGCATGTGAGGTGGTGGCTGCCCATCGTTGCTGCAATAAGAATAAGATTGAGGAAAGATCTCAAACAGTCAAATGCTCATGCCTCACAGGACAGGTGGCAGGAACAACCCATGCACAACCGTCATGTGTGGACGGTATGACATCTCTTAATGACAGGAAACTCGAGAAGGACAACAAACCAATTCAATGAAAAGTCTGAATTTACTGAGAAGTGTCTTTACTTCACTCAGTCACATGTCAGAAAGAAGTTTCGAAACTATGATTTTAATACGTTGATGCAGTAAAGCCAGATTATTGGTCAGAAACAGTGCACACTGACTGAAGTTTTACTTGTTTTGAAATGTACTTTTTGACATTAGGGTCATTGGGTTTACAACAAGCTTTTTTCTGTCTTTCTAAAATAGACAAGGTATTTTCTTTAAAGGGAATTTTCAACTTGGGCACCTTACAATTTAATTATTTAAACCACAGTGGTGTAAATGGTGTGACCACTGATCTCCTTCTATTTTCTTACTACTGTCTATGAAGTTTCCCTCTGTGGATAGTTGTCATATTTATACCTGGAAATTCAAACACTGTGATTTCCAATACCGTGACACTATACGAATACTCTGAAAGAGCTTTGTTTATTCCCTTTGCTTTATTTTTGGTATGGATTCCACTAAATGTTGTAAGCATTGCTTGAGATTCTGGCTGAGATTTGAGGTATGAATTTCCATGCTGACATGAATCATCACGTAATTCCTGCAGCTTTTTTTTCTTCAGATGCACTGCAGGAGATGCTGCAAATCTCCTGTTCTACCGCATCCCAAATGCCTTCTATTGGATTCTGATCCTTTGACTGGAAGTGGCCACTGAAGCACACTGGTCTCATTGTCATGTTTTTATGAAACCTGTTTGTGAAGACTTTTGCTGTGTGACATGTTTTATAAATTGTGGCCAGGAAGGAATGGTCAGCAACAATATTCAAATAGGCTACAGCATACAAGTTATGATTGAGTGGTATTAACAAGTCCAAGGTGTGTAAAGAAAACATTCCCCACAAGATTTCCCCACCTGAACTATGGACTCGTTAGTTCCATAGATTCATGCTGTTGGTGCCTGTTTTTTCTTTTTTTTTTTTTTCTCAGAAACTGCTGATTTCCTGACTTTCACACAGAACAGTCACAAGAATTCATACAGATGCCTTGTTGATAAGAAAAGCCAGAGAAAAATGGCCAGATTGCTTTGAACAGCTATAAGGACACATATTCTCCTGAACTGGATGGTTGAAGATTAGAAAAAATAACACTGTCCAGCTTCACAAGTTTGTTTCAGTGATATCCTTAGATTCTTGTTTTTGGCTGACAGGAGCCAGATGTGGTCTTCTGCTGTTGTAGTCCATCCATCTCATGGTGCGATATACTGATGCTTTTCTGATCACCCCTGTTGTAAAGAATGATTGAGTTATTAGAGACTTCTCGTCATCTTAGACCGAGTCCGAATTTTCTCCTCTGAAGTTGTTTCAGCCTGCAGACCATTCACTCATAGGATGTTTTGCTGCTTTCACACCATTCGACTCTAAAGACTGTTATGTGCGAAATTTCCATAAGAGCAGCAGTTTCTGAAATACTCAAGCCAACCACTCCATCTGTTACCAACAGCCATTTCTTGTTTAAAGTCACACAAATCACACTTTTTCTTTACACTGATGTTTGATGTGGACATTCAGTGAAGCTCATGACCTCTATCTGTATGGTTGTATGAATTGTGCTATTACCACACTGGCTGGTTAGATAAGTGTATAAATGAGCAGCTGGATAAGTGGTCCTTTTAAAGTGGACAGTAAGTGTACTTACTGTATATACACAATATTAATGTTATTTTGCCAAATTTTTTTTATAGTACCTGCTCCCACCAGATATGGTATATTTAAACTGGAATCCTTTGCTATTTTTATAATAATCAACATTGAAAAAATAGGTATCGGAAATCCAGTACTGAAGTTTCCCATTTTCTCTCTCTCAAAGCATCTATTGTGCAGCTCAAGTGGTGGTGTCAGATGGAGCCTTGCTTGGAGGGTGAGGAATGTAAAGTTCTTCCTGACCTCAATGGCTGGTCGTGCATCTCTGGGAACAAAGTGAAGATCACCAAAGTGAGCAGGCCACCGAGACCCGCAAAATAGAATCCGGGCATCAATAAGAAGTCTCATCTGGCTCAGCTTTTCAGCACTGTAGCAGTAATGTACAACAATGTCTGGTGTCTAAGAAATCCAGTCTTGACCCCAATTGCTGGATTCCTGCTCTTAGCCAGCCTGTAAATGTTAGTGGCTGCAGGTGTGGAGATGGATATTACGCCCACGGCTGCTGGGATTTCTTTCTGATATGGTTATTGGTACTACACTTGCACTAAACATCTGATTCTCTCTTGTCCTCTCCTATCTTGTTTTGCACAGGTGACACAATGACACTATAGCGCGATACGTACGTTTTGACATCACACTTTAAGGAAGGTGCCGAAATTTGTAATGTGGTGTTACTACAATCCTCTACAGCTACAAGTGTTGAGAGTACCCAAATGTATGCAAACAAGAGGATGTGTGAAGCGTATTTACATGCATTATATACGAGTTCACTTTCTCTCTGTGGGTAATGAACCTGTTCCTCTTGTTTTATCTTTCAGCAATTATGAGGAGGGATTTTAATGCAAACCCTGTTTAGTTTATCGTCTTCAAAATGTTTTCACCATTCACAGAAATCCAACAATCTTACTAAAGACCTTTTTTATGTAAATAAATTTTATGACATTCATTGCTGAGTATTACAGGCTCGCCAGACTTCCTGCAGAGTTCATGTCACTAAGTCATTTATGTTGTCATCTCAAAGTTACATTCTTGTATTATTCCCTTCTCGCACTCTGCCATAAGCATAGTAATACTATTCTTGCAGTTGACATTTCAGACCATACTGAAACTTACACACGCCCGCACACATACACAGTCTGCTGGAGCCTGAATTATGTCCACTCTGACACTGGTGTAAAGTCCCAGCAGAGCTCCCTGCCTCTGACAGGCTGAGAGAAACATGAAAATATTCAAATAATGCCCTAACACACATGCACACACTCACCCACTTGCCGGCCCCATTTATTTTCCATCTGACTGGTTTGACACACCGCCTGCAAGCCTGTAGAGACAACTATAGAGCTCTGTATGGCAGAGATCGAGATTTTTCAATACATTTTCCTATTAATTTTATACTGTAATATTGTTCATGTTTGTTTAAACCTAATTTTGATGACCGTTAAAAATAGCTGAAATAAATGAACCTCCCTTTTGTTGTCTTACAAACTTTGCACCTTGATTGTTGTTGCTGATGGTTGATATTAGTACCAGAGTTTTAGAATAAAGTTATTTTTCACCATTAACTGCATCACTAAGTTGCCTTTTCAATTAAAAGAGAAAAAAATTATAAATTCAAATCAAACATTTGATGAAATATTTAGATTCAACATGCAACCTGCTCTGTTTAAAGTCTGACAGGCCAAGATTTGTCCAGTAAATTATACATTTCTACATTTATTTTAAATGCAATTTAGTTTTAATGATATACAGTCAGTCTCTCTTAAAGAGTTATTGTTCTGAGTGGAAATGCAGGAAGCTGGATATTAGTGTTATTAATGCACACTGTGTGTCCTGAAAGCCCCCGGGGAGGTCCAATACACCTCTGCAAGGTTTTCAGCAGAGTTTAAAAGAACGCAGCAAGCAGAATAAATTTAAATGCTGTTGACATTCGTAATGACATTAATAGCTGCCTGATAGAGCACTTACGCTTACCAGTGTGAACCGAAATGTTAATTCGATTCATACAGGAGGCCCAGATGTGGCACCACTTGTGAAAATTCAATCAGGAGGCCTAATTATTAATTCTAATTATTTCTTAAAATATGTTCAATAGTTAAGCATAATACTTAGGAGAGCAGTGAGGTTTATGTGAATTCATGTCACGTTTAAGTGCTGATTTCGGCAGTTTCGGCTGTGAGTTAAAGATGACATCTCTGAAATGATGGCATGAACCTCTACTAATAATTTTGGTTTCTTTATGGCTTAGCTCATCTGAGATGCTGTGAGCTTTAAGTTGTGCATTTTTTGTTGTGCTTGAGTGCAACATAATTGCTTTGGTTAATAGGAAAGCATTGGTGTGATCTAAGAAGTTTTACATTTAAAACGAGAGCAAATTATTTTTAAGCAGCAAGGAGACAAACACAGCTTTAAATATATCAAAATGGCAATTTAAGGGGAATCATTATTATATTATATGAAAAAAAATACAGACAACTTAAAAGTAGCTCTCTGGAATAAAAAATAAATACACTGTATGAACAAAAATATTGGGACACCTGACTTTTCCAGCCATATGTGGTGCTTCATCAAAGTTTAAACACAAAGTTAGGGGGCATGTAGTTGTATTAAATTTTCGCTTCACTTGAACTAGGAGTGACAATGCCCCTGTGCACAAAGCAAGCTTAGTGAAGATATAGTTTGCATAGTGTGGATGGGAACATCATGAGTGGCCTGCTATAGAGCTCTATAGAACACATTTGGTAAAAACTGCAACACTGAGTGCATCCCGGACCTCCTCACCCTACATTAGTACCGGACTTACACACAAGCTTGTGGCTGAATTAACACAAATCCACAATCCTCCTTTGAAAAAGAGTAAAAACTTCCCAAAAGAGTGGAAATTATTATAACAGCAAATGGAGACTAAATGTTGAACAGGATGTCCAAAAAGCATATATGTATATATATGACTCTTATGGGCAGGTGTCCACAAACTTGTGTCCGTACTGTCTATAATCAGATTCATTAACAACTCTGTGAGGTATGATGTCAAATCATCTCACAATAATAACAAAGCATATTTTCTAAAAGAAAAAGTGTTTCATTGAACAGGTGAAGCAAACAGACCCCAGTTTTAATACTACAGCAAAAGGACTACAGGTTTCTAATAGCAGTGTTGCACCAGTTGCAGATTAAGGATATTTGCATTAAATAATTACTAAGAAAATCTTCAAAATCTTTGCTAGGTGTTCAGCTGGGTGAAATCAGGTGACTGTGAAAGCCATAGCAAGATTTTCATCAGTATCATACTCATTAAATCATTCAGTGCCCCCTTTTACCATGAGGATGGAGGCAGGGTGATCCTGCAAGAGACTATTATCAGGAGAGAAATGTCTCATCATAGGTATCATCATAAAGCTGGTCAGTCATAATAACTTTTTTTTTTTTTGCAGTGATTTTAAGAGAACTTGTGGAGCCTAGAGTTATTTATAGTCAATATGATATTCTATTATGTACATATAGTATTATCATATTACTTATGTATACATTAAAATCAAGCTATATTAAATTAGTATATCAAATTTGTGTGAATCAGATGAAGGATGCCACAATAATCCAATTGAATTTTGTTTGTCACAAACAGGCCAACTTTGCTCTGTCCTCACGTTTATGCTGGAGCACGACAAAACTAATTTTTTTTTCTGTTTTATCAAACTGCCAAGCATTTATGCCATTCATCTTTAAACCTCATCTCTAAGGATAATTCTATTTACATGTACACAGCAACACACCAAAACACACTTCTTAATATTATTAAAAGTATGTGGATATGTGCCCATTACTCCCATATATGGTTATTCTCCAGACTGTTGTCATGGATTTTGAAGCTTACAATAGTCTAGAATGTCTTTATATGTGCTGTACCATTAAGGTTTCCTTTCACTGAACTGAGAAGCCCAAAACTGTTTCAGCATGTGCACAAAGCGGGATGAAGTGCACGTTATGAAGAACAACCATGATTTATAAAGGTTGCTTTAGAAGAATTCAGGTGGCCTGTCACTTCTAAACAAATCTAATAATTCTAATCATAATCATATAGTAGGCATATGATCTATAATCGCTTCGGTATTATAGGTATAAATAATTTAAATGTTAGTAAGAGCTTCTACATAGTTTAAAATATTACTTGAAAATTCATACCCACTGTGAGTTTTCAATACTCTAATCAACATGGGCATGAACAAATATGGATGTTTTATGCAAATGTATGTTTATTATTAGTAAAACCACACTTAACATAGAGCATGAAGACAAAATATTATTGTAAATGTTTTACAGTACTTTTATTTTGAATTACGTAAATCATCAGGAGGCCAAACTGAACTTGCCGTGTTTCCACACGGACGGTTTTAATTGCTGGATGTGTGCATCATGGCAGATTTTTGTGCTTGATTTGAGACTTGGCACATCAGTGAAATGGTGTAAATGTAGCCATCTATTTTCTGACTGGTATTTGTTTGACATCAGGAGAATATCCCAGGTGTATTTCATGAGATACTTTAGTCCCATCTACATGCTTCAACATATAGGTTTTATCGAGATATGCCAGTTTATTTTCTATCAACAATCAGGACAAAAAGAACACAGTAGGAAAAAGAAGGATTTAACTAAAGATAATGTGGTCAGTTTTTCATTGATTGTAATGTACTTTATACACTTTTTAAATTTAACCTCACAATTTATTACTGGTGTCATGGGTTTGGCTAGAAAAAGAAATAGAAAAAACAAAAAAGTAAATTTGCACAAAAAATTTGAGAATATTTTTTTTTTTGCTCATTGGGGCTCTCCAAGACTATTACCTCTCATCAAACAGATTTTCTCTGAAGTAGCATTCAGGACCTTTGGGACTCCAATACGGAGCACAAGACATCTTAACATTTCACATTTTACCACCTGTTTAATGAAGGCAAAGCTCGAGACTTCTGAATAGAAATCTGACTCTGAGTATTTAAATGCCATGCTATTTTATATCTGCATGCAGCAGCAGATTTCGATTAGACCTCGTCAGCTTTGATAATAAGTCTCAGAGCTTTCACACTGGAGTCCTCTCAATGATGCTCAATTTATCATTAGCTCAATGAACCAGAAACAGGGAAAATCAGCAAGAGCTGGACTACAGCGTCACGAGCACATGGAGGGTAATGATTTCATCTTTTCAAAACACTTTACATTATTGTGCTTGTGAATTTTAATTCACAGTTGGCTGTGGTTTTACAACTATAGTTTCATTTACCCCAACTCAATTATATGTTTATCTGCCATTTTATCTTTACATTTCATCTACATTTTGCCTAGCCACATAATATCAGATATCTGTGGTTAGATGAGTCTGTGAACATTTGCAGGATAAGATTTGTCGTACACATATCCTTTATAGTCCATTTTAATGGCAGTCGTAATGCATTGAGCTCCTCAATGGTTCCTGTTGAGGCTTTACCCACTCGCACTTATTCAAAGTCTTCTTTTTTCCGTAAAGGCATGCCATATATCAACCACTGGATTTGAGTTTGTTAGCTCAGTCAATTCTGGAAACAATGAACATCGTGAATGAAGATGACATTTTGGGCAAACTGCAACAAACAGGGCAAAGTCTCAGATTACCATGGTTTTAAGAGCGTAAAACCAAAATTAGCAAAAACAATGGTCAAACCATGAATTAAAAAAGGTCCATAGACTTCCTCAGTCAGACGATGGTCATGTTATTGGGTGGAACGTCGAATAATGAAACAGAGGCCTGAAATGTAACATCAAGTTCATCAGCTTCCTTCCAGCAAGTAGTTTATTCTACTGTTGTCCTGTTGTTTTCCTAAAAAGAATAATACACAAATAAATTACTGCAATACAAAAATATCTAATTATATAACAATATAAGTAGGCTATATTATTTTAATTTGATTAGTCGTACATGTAATTATTAACAATTTGACATGTAGTCATGACATTTATTGGCCTTAAAAGCTTAAAATGCACAACATTAAAATATGCAAAGAAAATGTGTCAAAATGGCAAAATGTTATGCTTTTTGTCTTAATAAAAAAATTCAACGGTCAGTAAAAACAGGCAAGAATTGGGGATCAGTTTTTTTTTGTTTTTAATGTTAAAGCCTTGTGTGTAAACTCATATAGTAAATAACATTCTTTAGAAACAAGAGTCTGTGCTGTTCCAAATCTGTTGAAATTTTCAAAACGTCATTAAGACGTTTCTGTTTCCTAGTTTTTTAAATATGAGAACAAAACATGAATCTGATGAGGTTGTTTTCAAATGACTTTTTGGTGGTGTCTGAGGTGTGGGAAAAAGCATGGCAAATAACATAAGATTAAAAATAGAATTCTGTAATTTTGGAAAAAAAAATATATATATATATATATATAATTTTTTTTTTTTTTTTTTAAAGCAATAATTGACTTTTCACAGTAAAAAACCTCACCGGTAGCAGCAGCTGAAAAGGCTCCTCACACCATGACACCTCTTCCTCCATGCTTAACTGTGGTAGAGATGTATTCACTATTGTATTTCTCACCCAATCTTCAAAGGCACTTCAGTGGAGCATTATCATGCAACTCAAATCATGATTCATCACTCCACATCTCTAAATCCAAATTCCCACATTCTGTCATAGGGTGTATTTGTTCAATTCCTCCTGTAATGTCTCTGACTAGCAGTTTTGTAGACCATCAAAAGCTTTATATTTTGCCCATTTTGGACCAGGAGTGTAGGTCAGTGGCAGTCCATCAGGGCCAGCACATCAGAATCACTGAGTTACTGTAGGTTTCAATATGCCTTTGTCGATAAATATGTATTAAATTGTTCCCAATAGTCTATTCTCTTGAGCACCTGCAATATGAGCACCTGCAGGCTTTTTTACTATAAGCTCTATGTAGCTTGAAGCTGTAACTTTAATCAATCAGACTGCGGTTTGGTCTCTCCGAGGCCCGCTCACAGGCTTAAAAACAAGTCTGCATTTTCACGTCCTCAAGTTCAAATATATCCAGGTGGATTTAATAGCTGTATTTTTATTCTGAGAATAAGAAATATATTTGCTCAAAGATAAATTTGCAAGGACATTTACAAGATGGACTTTTCAAGTGAAAGCATGGTATTGTGATAAAAGGTCAGCCAAAACAAATTCAAAACAGTTGTTAGGCTTTTTCATGAACTATTTATAGTTGTGTGTTTTTTATCCTGTTGAATATGCAGAAAAACACATAATTTTGAATCCCCAGGAAACCGTAACGCACAGAAAAAAAATGAGCAAAAATGCACCAAAAACCTGGGGTCCTTTGATGAGGTTAATATTGATGCTTCTGCTAGAGATGATGGATGCCAGCGGCGCAACTGTGATTGCAGTGAAAGGAGACGCTGAATTGTGTTCATTGGGTTTCTTGCTTTAGTAATGGCATTCATTCTCACTGCATGAGATACCTGTCTGTAAGGCAGCGCTTTGATAACCCGAGTTTCTGTATAGTATTGATGGTTTCTACAGCCATGACATCATGATAGACTGACTCAGATAGGACAACACTGAAGGCCAGGTGTGTAATGCATGGCACACCACTGGTGTAGGTAATAATAAAAAAGTGCTGTTCAGGTTAAAAATAAATAAATCTGTAGACACAGGTTCAGTCTGAAGATACACCACAGTAAAGTTCAAAACAAACAGTTTCTATTTAAATGAGTTGTGTATGTAGTATGCATATAGCATATGAATGGGATGTGTGTGTGTTAGATGAGCCTGTCTGTATCATGAACACACACCATCTCTATGATTTAAACAGAGATTACTTATGCCGTGTGATCATAATTACTACAGATGTCCGCATTGCTTAACAGGCATATGCCTGAAAACATAATCGCTTCTAAAAAGTGCTTGAATCAATTCAGCAAATGAATCATTATCAAATGATGATGAAAACAACTTAGTCTCTGGCATGCAGTGATGCTGGATAGATGCTGAGAAGGTAACAAACCTTTGTTTTGCACTGAATTGCTCCCACTGCTACAACGATGTGTAGGGATGAGTGTTCTGCAATACCGACACACACACACACACACACACATTATTATGCTTTGAATAACATCTCCATGTTAATTCATGCATATGAACCAGCTCTCACCCTGGTGGTTTTGATCTTGTTCCCAGAGTAGCACATCCAGCCCGAGTTGTCTGGCAGTGTCTTGCACTCTTCTCCCTCCAGACACGGTTCCATCTCGCACCACCATTTCCCCACCACTATAGAGGCTGTGGAAAAAGTACTCATAAACACTTTTGACAAACAAAATAGATTACAGAAAAGAAACACTATCGTGGGTAATGGTCTAAGCTATGAGACTGATTTTATCCATTTGAAATTAATAATTTCTTTATTGTAAAAAAGAATTTGTTTTATTATTAGTAATCAGGTTTGTTCCTGAAATTTTAGCAAGTTTGTACAAATCCCCATCAAAATCATTGAACTGTCTTCATAGATGGTCCTATACAGAATGGTGAACTGTGTCAGCTAAATCTGATTACAACCATGATTTCTCTTATAACCCAGCATCTGCTTCAAATTGGTAATGGCAGATGACAATAAATTACATAACACTGCAGCACTTTTAGCCTTCAGCAGTTTCTCAAAACAATACCAACAGACCATTTTATCTGCCTGTCTGCCTACCTATTTTTCAGTGGATCCAGAATTCCTCAATCCTGTACCTATATTACTATTGCTACTACTTTTACTGTAGTTCCTGAATAATAGACAGTAAGTAATGAATAAGATTCTTAAGCTAAAGAACTGAATAACAAACCAGAATGTAAAGACATTCAATATCTTTCAGCATATTTTCACTAAATGTAACACTGAAATAATAAATGGGATGCTCTATTAATGCAGCATTTTCAAGTTTATTATAACTGTTCCTATTCATGTGTAAACCATGTAGGCACACTAAATGCTTTTGGATGGTATAAACAGAATTTGAGTGTTTATGTGTTTATATACGTACACAGATCTAAGAAAATTTCTATCAGTAAATCAGCGGTCCACAACCTTTTTTGCGCCACAGACCGGTGTAATGGCAGACAATATTTTCACGGACCGGCCTTTAAGGTGTGGTGGCTAAATACAACAAAACAAATTGATACGACCGGCATAAAAACTGATACGACCGGTATTTTCTAAATATAATAAACGTGAATCCACTGTGTATGCAACTTTATTAGCAGCGTCCTCGTAACATCGCCCCAAAATCATAATTTAGCGGTATGTATTATGTTTTTCCTGACCGGAGCAGCCACTTTAAGAAGGTAGAGGCTGTAGGTAAGACATGCAGCAAGAGTGAGTGATAGACAGATGTGGCGGAGAGAATCCAGTAGTTTTCCAAAATAAAATATCGTTCAGAATCAGATAATAAATAAAAACGGAAATAACTTAAGTTATTTATTCTTTCTATGCGGCCCGGTACCAATCGACCGATGGACTGGTGCCGGTCCGTGGCCCGGGGGTTGGGGACCACTGCTGTAGATAACCAATAATTAGACAATCAATATGTGGCATTACATTAGATTAAATTGTCTAAAAATATCTTGTTTTTCTGTTAAAGGTGTTGCCTTACAATAGGTGTGTTATATGGCCCTAAATGCAACATTGGTTCATTTGAATTCATTTCTTCCTACATCAAATACTAGTTTAATATCACATACACCTATAATTCAGACAGATTTGCTGGCAGTAATGGGGTGAAATTGACATAAATACAGTTAAAGTTCATGGTTCATTTCAATGACTTGTCAAAAGACCAGACAGTGTAGACCTCATAAAAACCTATCAATTTCACTCACTTTGCTCTGTGAAAGAGTGATCGTTTTAAAATGGCAAGAACCGAGGCCATTATATGCAGAGAACGAGCGCAATCTGGCACAGTGATAGGTGATTTATAACTGATGTGCTCTGAATGCTGAAAGCCTTTTAAGCTCTCATCATGCACATAGTCGTATAGTAACAATAGAATAATACTGATTTAAACTAAGACTTATTCGGGAGCAGCATGAATGAGCTTTTTGTCCACATTTTTAACTCCCTGTAATATTTCTGTCAGCCATTGTACAACAATATATATTAGTCACAATATTTTTAATTGTAAGTTTGGTGTTCTTTCACATAATTTTATAAGTGACAACCTTTATTACTGCTACCTGACATATTACACTTGACACCTGTATAACAAAACTAACTGGAAAACAAAAAGCATAAGCTTTTACCATTTATAACTCTCATTTCTTTGAGTTGCCGGAACAGTCAAAGAAAATAAACAGAAACAGATCATTTTGCTCCATTTAAAGATAGAAAAAGGAATGTGGGGTAACCAAGGTAATTTTTTCATCAAGCTTGTAATTTAAACCGCTCATAAATTCCATGTGGTTAAAACCTTTTTTTAGAACAGTTGGTGAGATCAAGAAAGCATTAAGGGCAGACTCAAAGTTTATGGTTTAATGCTTGTTGATTTAAATCAGTATCAGGAATTTGAAGTAGTGAACAAAATTACTGTCCTTTAAAAAGAACTCAACATACAGCCATTATTGTCAAAATAGCTGGCAACAAAAGTGAGTACACCCTAAGTGATAACAGCTGTAACTTCGTTTACCCATGCAAAGCGACATGTCCTATTCATCATGGTCATGTTTTTGTCTGATTGACAAAAACAAAATAAAGATTTGGCGCTTTGAGTACAATTCACTCATACAGACCAATAGATGTTCAACATGGCACCTCATTGCAAAGAAATCTCTGATTTGAGAATTAGAATTGTTGCACAAAGATGGCCTATAAAAAGTATAAAGGTATAAAGGTATAAAAAGTTCGGTACAGTTACAGTACAGTGGCCAGGGTCATACAGAGGTTTTCCAAGACGGGTTCCATCAAAGAAGTTGAGTCCTTGTGCTGTGGGTCAGGTGCAGAAGCAGGCTTTAAAAAACAGACGAATGAGTGCTGCCAGCATTGTTTTAGAGGTAGCAGAATCGGAAGGGCCGCGTGTCGGTTTGCATTACTGGCGTCCCAGAAAGAAGCCTCTTCTGAAGCTGGCTCACAAAGCCTGCAACCAGTTTGCTGAAGACAACCTGTCCAAGAGAATGAATTACTGGAACCATGTTCTGTGGTCTGATGAGTCAAAGATAAACTTGATTGTCTCAGATGGTGTTCAGCATGTGTGGCGACACCCAGGTGAGGAGAAAATTGTGTCTTGCTTACAGTCAAGTATGGTGGTGGTAGCATCATAGTCTGGGGCTGCATGAGTGCTCCTGGTTCGGGGGAGCTGCGGTTCATTGAGCGAATCATGGATTCCAAAATGTAATGTGAAAAAGAATATGACGCCCTCCCTTCAGAAACTGGGCCGAATGGCAGTTTTCCAACATAATAATGACCCCAAACACACCACCAAGATGACAACTGCCTTGCTGAGGAAGCTGAAGTTGAATGTGGTGGAGTGGCCAAGTATGTCTCCAGACCTGAACCATATTGAGCAGGCATCCTCAGGCGGAAGGTGGAGAAGCACCATGTGTGTAACATCCATCTGCTCTGTGATGTCATTATATGCTCACACAAAGTTTTGACATGTTCACTTAGGGTCTGCTCACTTTTGTTGCCAGCTATTTTGACAATATTGGGCTGTATGTTGAGTTATTTTTAGGGGACAGTAAATCTGTGTGCTATACAAGCTGCACCTTGACTACTTTAAAATAAATCAAATTTTCACTCTTATTGTATTGTCCCTTGAGAACATATATAAAAAGTTTGCTGAAATGTGATGAGTGTACTCACTTTTGTACAAAATATACACATATAAAACATAATCACAACCATCATCACAAGAAAGTAGGTCAAGAAATAAGGCTTCAACCAGACACTGGTATAAAAATAGATAAACTGTTCAGGGTGAAACACGAAAGAAGTATACAGTATTAATCAGGAAAGCCTATTTCATAACAGCACAATGGTTGCAAAAACAAGAATTGAGTCCCATTTTGATACCTAGTTAGGGCACTGATCAGGAAGTCAACAATAAGGGCTGTCTCAGTCACAAATCTATCCAGTGCACTGAATCATTGATTCCCAAAAAACATCCCACAATGCACCTCCAACATGAAGGAACATCACTGTTCACAATTTACATTTATGGCCTTTGGCAGATTCTGTTATCCAGAGTGGCTTACACTTATCTTTAAGGTTAAGGGCCTTGTTCAAGAGCCCTGGAAGGGCAGCATGTTGTGGCTGGGAACTCATAACCTTCAGAGCTAAAGTCCAGTGCCTCAACCACTAAGCTACCACCTCCACATTATTATGGGTCCTTACTGAAAATGACCAGATGGTTGCACTTTCAGCTAATTGTGTCTACAACTGCAAGTAACTTATAGTTGTTATAACTCACAAATAATTACTTATGTTAGCAAATATTACATTTATTTGACGATCTTTATATTGCTTGTTTGTACCATTAAAAGATTAGCTATCTTATAGTCATGCTTTTGATTCCATGACAGAAACATATTAACATAGAAAATCTAGGTTACATGTATTAAATATTTACTGTGACTGATGAGGAAATGATGTGTGTAGACGGACAGCCAGAATTTGAGTCCCCAAAGTGGTGTATATGATATTCCAATTCACAACCTGGGGAGAAAGGAAACTGATTGAGATGCACCCATGACCAAAAATGAAAGAAAAGTGCACGCTGCTCGTTGCCTTGGGAACCACAACATTCCCTCTGTGCGCTGATATCTGACCTGTTCGCTGACCTCTTTGTTTATACTTCACACTGTGCAAACAAGTGCATTCGTTTAAACTAGAGATCCCAATTTTCTCACCATGCACCTTAACTGGTTCGAGCTGGCCACAGTTATACAGTTTAAAAAATCAATATCAATATCACCTCTGGCAAAACTTCTTTTGTGGTTCTGCTAAGAAAAAATCCGTTTAAAAAGCACTCTCATCCTTCATAAAATAAATAAAATGTCTTGTACATAACACAAAAACCGGAAACTTGTGTAATGCTTTGACAGGAAATGGAAGCGTTCGCTTCTAGCCTGTCTGACATTCCAGCACTTTTGCAGATTTCTGTTTTTTTTATTAACTAATATAGCAGATAAACCTAAGGGCTGAGCAAGACACAAAAACATAAGGCAGGAAAGTGGTTGGGCAAACAGCAAGCATGCTAATTCTGAATAAATGCTAGGTACATGAGAAACAAACGGTCAAAATACTTTACAATAATAAACAGGTTACTATGAGAAGAGATTGGTGCTTGATTGGACCTCATGTGTTGAGGTTGTATACTAAGGTTCATGAGAGTTGCAGGAATTTCAGACAAAAGTGTTAATATCAGTTTTATGTCTCATGAGATTGATGACACCATCCATGATCTGCTTTAATGGGCACCAGTGAGACTTCAGCTAGATCTATCATCTTCGCTTAACTGAGATTCACAATCACCCACACTCTTTAACGCAAATGAGATGGGTTAACCCTTACTATAAGTGTCTTATAATGGCCCAAGCAATTTTAGTAATTATAACTACACTACGATCTCTAGGGATGTATAGTTGAGGCTTATCCAGGGTCATTACGCTGGCGTGAAATGTGGTTTTTGGCTCTGTATTTCTTGGCACATCTGAGGATAATGCTCTTCTTACAGTAGCAGCTCAGAGCGACTCATTTGTCAAAGGGACAGAGTGGTAATAATAAGAGGTCCTCAAGAGGCCCTTGGGCTAGGATACTACAAAAGTGACCTGAGTGCAGAGTCCACTCAAACACTGCACATTTAAACATTCATTAATTTTTTCATCTTTAGCAACAATCATCATCACTCATCTTTATCCTGCTCAGGGCCATGGTGGATAAGGAGACTATTAAGGGAACATTGGGCATGGAGCAGAAACATAACACCAGTCTATTGTGCACTCACACACAAATTCAAACCTGGGGGAAGTTTAGGGTAGACAACCTCCTCCCAGATTATTTCAGGGAGGTAAGAAGAACCTGGGGGAATGTAGGCATGAGAAGAACCTGCACAGAAACTTCAAACTAGTGTCAAGACCCACAGTTTCACAGTACTGCCCACTTAAAACAGATACTGTCCAAATATTGGAACATGGAAGTGCGCAGTCAGCTAACGCTTGAGTATTTTAATGACCCCTGGTTCAACCTGGTTCACAAAATAATCAGTAAAATAAAAATACAAAAATCACACTCAACAGCCTTTATGCTCACACTCTTGTAGTCTGCTGATGGAACAAATATCTGTTTTTTTTGCCCAAGACGTATTTAGATGAAAAGGTGGAAGGGCCAAATAGAGTACAGCAGTTTTAGGTTTTTACTCAGTTCACTCACCGTCCACACAGGAGGGTTTATTCCTCGTGGTTCCTGCTACTTTTCCCGGTAAACAGGAACACTTGACTGTCTGTGATCGCTCCTCAATCTTGTTTTTGTTACAGCATCTGTGTGCGGCGATCACCTCGCATGTCCCTCCTTCTGTCAGAAAGGGGGTTGGGGGGGTGGGAGAACAACCAATTAATAAAAAAGCATCACATCTCAGTCTTTCTCTAATCATGTCTCATGTAATATTTTATCATCCAGTGTTGCTAAAGTCATTACCATTATCATCATCATTATAGTTCGACTCTGCATGTTATAAGAAATGATCCACTAGGCATGGTAAAAAGCGGGTGAAGTTCATAAACTGCAGTATTTTTCAGTCGGCAAACTTTAGTTATCTAGATTAATGTTTGTCCCCTGCAATTAGCACAGTGCCGTGGCACTAAGTAAGAATGATGTTGTGTGTGTGTGTGTGTGTGTGTGTGTGTGTGTGTGTGTGTGTGTGTGTGTGTGTGTGTGTGTGTGTGTCGCGATGAAGATTAGAGGCCTTGGAGAAGGGCTGCTATCTGTGTAAAAATGCAATAATGAGGAGGGAGGTGGAGAAGCAACGGGAAGGAGAAAACACATAAAGACAGGGGGCTTGCAGTCACACACTGCGAGTGAGTGATTACTGAACACTCCAGTACGTCCCCAAGGGGACAGAGGGACACACAACTCACCAAGAATCAGAACAGTACCGCTGCAGTGTGGTTTAAATTCGACGGAATTGGAGGTGCAAAAAAAAGGATTTATTTAAGTCATGTGGTCTGACTAAATCTCTAGTTTGTGTCATCTAGCAAAAGTTAACTATTATCTAATTAAATAGCATTTGATCCAGTGTATAAAAATATGGTAAGTAAATGATGACTCATGACTCCAATGACTCATGAAACAGAGGCTTGGTGCTTGATCAACCCCCATCTGGAAGTATTACACTCCCCATAAGGTTAATGACGAGACAAACAATTAAACACATAAAAAAAGCATGGATAGAGTGCGCCATAAAGACCCAGGGGAGTGATTAGCTGACTCCTCTCGCCTGGGTTTCCACTGATTAGAATTGGAAAAGCCCAGGGTTTCCACATCTGGCATCAGGTTTGTAGTAGGATAAGCAAAATGCCGAATAATGCAGCCAGCGGCAGCGGGAGAGGCGGACGCTGGGAATCTGCTGAGCACCGTGTGGAGTGTTGAACAGCGTGCGTTTGCGCTCCATTAATTATAAACCACTCCAAGCTCTGGAGGGGCTTCAGATAGAATGCACAGAGGTTTGTTTGCTTTAATGTGCAGTCTTAATTACATAAGACACACACAGTTTTCACTTTGATCTAAAAAAAAAAAATTAAATACCCACATGCTTCAGTCAAAGTAAACAAAAAAAGGAATGAAAAGAAATAGAGTGGATCTCAAGGTAAAAACTGAGGTAATAATACGCCTTGTTAAATGTACTTTTAAAAATCGATAAAAATGTAAATAGACTGAGTATCCTGAGGAGGGTTGGGGGGTTTCATTAGCTCTAAAGTGAATTCAGACAAAACAGGAGAGAGAGGAGGAGAGAGAGAAAGAGAGAGAGGAAAATAATGAGAAGTGAAGGTAGGAGGGATCACAGCCTGGAGAAAGAGAAAGAGCGAGTCAGAGCAAGAGTCAGCGAGAAACAGTGTGTTGCCTGCTGACTGTTCTAACAGCCCAGCTAAGGGTTATGAATATTTAAAAAGGTGACACTGGACTTCTCAGAACCATGTAGGGGAGTGATTGCTTTTCATATCTGTTCAGTCCATGTGACAGAACGAGAGATGAATGTTTTACTCCAGGGGCCAATGCTGTCATATCAGTGTTCTGTGTACCCGCTTTTAATGAGCACAACACGTTAAACACTGAGTCGAGAGTTAAAACACGCTGACTTTCCAGAGAGTGAGATAAAAAAAAGCAGCTTGTGAGGTCACTTCTTGTCTGTTTGGGTGCTTGTACTGTGTCAGATGAGTGGGTGAATGTTAGTTTGTGTTTGTGTATGTATGCAACTTCGTGTAAGTATTCATTTTGACCACGGGGCACCATTCACCCACAATATTCACACACATCCACACCTAAGGGCAAATTAGAGTAGCCAATCCAGATATTAGCTTTTTTTCGGAAATGGAATTTAACCAAGAGGAAACATGGGGAGAATGTAAAATGGCAATGCTTCCCTTTGCACTATTGTTCCCCCAAATATAGATTTTGAACTATGTAATCATATGAACAGATTTCCTATACATCAATGTCATAAAATTATTAAATTAAATCCCTTAAGGGCTTTTAGTGTGCAAATTTAATGCTCCTTTCTAGAACAATACAAAAGTGAATTTCCTTTGTTAATGAGACCTTCAAGTAAAGCCCCTTCAAGAAGTTAAGAGTTCTTGATGATCCCCCCCAAAAAAAAGCCTGGTGGAAATGTCTTTATGATGAGTGCAAACATTCGCTCAAGGACTGTGTTCCTAATGTTACTGTTTCAGAGCAAATTTCTACCTGCTTCTGTATCACCTCAGGTGCTTTTCTATACTGATTAGTATTATATTATTGGAATGTCCTTCACATTTGTGCTAATATTCTGTAAGATTGTTTTGTACTGTGCTATGCTATACATTATTAATATCTTGAATGTTTTATTACAATAATTTTGTAAGCTGCTGCATCGGGTATTGAGCAGAACTGTTTGCTTTGTTTTCTTTGCTCTCAGCTTAGTTTAAAAAAGGTGCAATATACCATCAATCACCTGGGCCACTATTCTGCAACTGCACTCTTCTCTGATTTAAACATTTTAATACAGTAAGCTCTCAGTAAACATCAATGACACCCTTGATGGAAATGATAAAGAATGAAGATATAATTTAACACAAGCAATAGTGTTATTTTGTCCTTAAACATAAGGGAACACTATACATATCAAACAGAGGGTATTTGTTTCTGAATTGCACCTGTTTCCAATATAACACAAACCTCCTCCTATTCCTGCCTAGTCGGTTAATGTGCTGCTTGAATGGTTGAGTGGTTTTCCCTCTCCATACCATGTGGTGCTCACTGCTGGGTCTGTCAAATTAGTTGGATTTCTGCTAATTCGCAGCTCTGAGGCTGGAGTTTACGCTCTGCATAATGGACTATGTGTTTTCTTTTCTTCCTAAATAGAATTTCCCCAATAGTTCACACTACATCGAGTGGCTAGATTTATGCTGCAAGACAAGGCTAAAACTCTTGAAAAATGCTGCCACTATAGTATAGATGTTGCTGTATCGATTGCAAAAAGGTGCTTCAATGTACTTTAAACAAAGAAACAAAAAAACAAAAAATAAGAGCACTGTGCTTGTGTACATCTTCTTTAAATCAATTTCCTTAACTCCTCAGTCAGGACCTTGCATTTGTTATTTGTGGGTCAGGATTGTGTGGTAATGACTTAGCAAGGAAATGAGAAAACTGCAATAGTCCTTTACTACTGAAGGGGAAAAAAAGCCAAGCGTAAACCATAAGGAAGTTGATCTGCATTTCTTTCTTAGAGATCACTTCAGAAAAAAAGGTTCTTGGGAATTTTCTACCCTGGTAAACTGGTCTTCCATGCTTTAGTTGCCAGATGACTCAGGTGACCTTGTAGTTGAATCTCAGCTTTCTCAAACAGTTAATTTCTTTGCAGAGCATTCTCTGCTGTCCCACTGGGTGGTGGACAGGCTGGATGTGACAATCTACTCGAATAGAAGCAAATTCTCCAAATGGGCAGTTTTTTTATGCCATTTCAAGAAGTCTAATAATGTTTTCCATGTGTGCAGCACCTTTCTAACCCTCAAGGCGGCTGTATAGACACATCCTGCATATGAGAAGAAAAAAAAAATAGAAAGTTAAAAATACAAGGTCACCATATGTGCACAAGAAGGTAACCAGCTAGTATTTATGCATGTGTCTGCTTTAATTAAGACCACAGTATGAGTTATATTCAGATGGCTGAAATGGCCCATTCAATGCTAATTAACAATGCTAAGTAACAGTAATGTTAAACATCTAATTAAACATTTACTCTTACTACTAAAATTAATCTTTTAAAATATTGCCACAAATATGCTCTTTGTACTAAACAGTGACAGAAATATAGTAGTCCGCATGTACACCACACACCGGAAAAGCTCACTTTATGGTCGGATGAAGACTGGAATATGGAACAGAGACATTTCTCATCTGGTGACCGAATTCCCAGTTGAATTATTTCATTCTAGTTAATTTGTTTGGCTTTTCACAGCGGACTAGCACTTTAAAATTTATGTATGAAAGGTGACAACATTATTTTCCGCTTGAACTGTGGGGTTAGTAGTGACGGTCCAGTCTAAATCATTTCAATGTGAATGGACCCGTGTATCTACTTGTATAGACAAGCAGCTGAAGTGTCCGGTCTGTATATCATTCATCATCCAAAATAATACATGTGGAAGTGCAATGTGAAGAAAAAGAAAAAGAAAAAGATGAAGTAGAAGAAGAAGAAGAAGAAAGCTTTAGTGTAGTACAACTTGCTATACATGCAACTGCTAACATGCTATAAACACTTTTCATTTTTATACACTTTTAGTGTAAAATGCCTGTGAATCTAACTGAAGAATCTGTTCATACACCTAAAAAATTTTTTTTATTGAAAAACCTGACTATAATACTGTTATATTACATTCTTATACTTTTAAGATAAAGATTTTTACAATCTATCAGCTCATCATGTCGAATAAATTAAGCTGATAAAGACTGTCTATGCCAAACTGCACAGTTCTACCATATTCTCTTGTGTTTTTTAATAAATATGTCTATTTTAATAAAAAAGACAAAGTTAGACATTTAGTTTGTAACACAATTTTCTCCTGTGTTATTCCATCTGCCCAGTTCTCTTTACAAAACAATTCCTTAAATCCTGTCAATTAACTGAATTTCCAGTATTGTCTCCTACTTGGACTCTGTAATTGTACATAATTGTACAATTGTACATTCAGTAATTATAAATATTTCTATTATTTTAAGCTCTGCTTTGCAACAATGCAATGGAAAACATTTAAAACCTCATCATTGCTTGGTTTTAATTAATATTAATAGGTGTGAATGAATGCGCCTCCCCGGGGTTGTTTTTGTACGCTGGAATTAGATTGCCCACCATTAAGCTCTAAAATGAATTGAAATTATTGTAGCATCTGTTTTATATCATATGAGATTAAGGATGTTGACTTATTTAATCAAAGTTGTTTCTTCACAGCTGTGTGCTAATGCTTTAGACGTTGGAGTCCACTTCCAAATTAGTCCACCTTTTTGTGTAATGCTGATTGCTACGTGCCGCAAAAGCACGTACTGTATGTGTTTGTATAGTTTTGCTTCTCCTTCTGAGACCCAACCCCCCATTGCTGGCTGTAGTTTACACCGCTGAATAGTGATAATTTCTCTTTAGCATATACATTTACACTTAACCTTACATCTACTCTGTTAACCTGCGGTTACTACCGTTTTCGAAAGCGCCGTTTGACAGGTAGTTTGGGCCTCTACATACCCCAATGTAGAAGTTTTCTGTTTAGGCTGTACAGTTCGGTAAGTTGTTTATTTTGTTCTTTGTTTTGGCACTGTCACTGAGTCCACCTCCGCAATTCACTATTTTATGCTCATTGATCCTGGCTGTTTGTTTCTTTCATTTTTGTTGTTGTATATAGCCCTGTCTCTAACGCATGTGATTTGTATTATACACCAGAAATCAGAGTGAAAGAAAAACTAGACCGGGGTCTCGGGTTATGTCCTTTCTTCCAACATCCATCACAAAAATCACCATGTTACTTCCCCTACCCTAGATTTAAAAAAAAAGGAATGTAGCACTGATGAAAACAACAATGGTGTTATCCTCCAAAGTTTTGTTTGCAATTTTGGTTGTAAAATCCATTAACTGGGATGAGTTTGAGCTATATCTCATTTTACAACATACTATGTACCGTATATGTATACAGTGAAAATGCTTCTGCATTATTTTTCAGTTCCACACAACGATTTTCATTACAGTTTATATTATTAGCAATAACTTCAGTCATAAGTAGAATCTTTACATGAATCTCAGAATTTTTCATTCATCCCCCTTTCTGCCTTTAATGATTGAGTGCACTCATGCTTTCTCCACAAGTTTGTATAAAACTTGATGATCCATGTTAAATCAATCCTATTCGAGAGTCGTTAAAAATACTAGCTTCAGTAGTAAGAAGGATGGTAAAAAAAACATCACAAATTTGCATACATTGGCCCAGAAAAACTTCTTGAGTATTAAGTAGTTATTATTGCAAATTTCCTTTTGTCATTTTAAAAATGCTCACATTATCTGTTTTATATAAACTAAAGATTTTCAGTGTTCAATAGTGTTTGCATGTTTGGAGGTGGTAGCTCAGTGGTTTGGTTTGGAAGGTCACAAGTTCAAATCCCACCACCACCAAGCTGCCACTACTGGGCCCTTGAGCAAGGCCCTTAACCCTTTCCTGCTGAAGTTGTAAGTCGCTCTGTATAAGAGCATCTGTCAAATGCCGTAAATGCAATATGACAGAATATTATTGAGAAAAAACTGTATTTCACTACTGAGGAATTGAAGGAGTACATAAACTGTCTATGTTGGATGGTGAAAATGGCTCAGAGGCAAACACTGCAGAGTCAGCAGAGGATGCTTCCTTTCATGCGTACTAGAAATTCTTGTAAATAAATGACGTTTTATGCAAACACATCCATTTACAAAATATTATTGCTATTGTGTGTTCATTGTGATTGCTAATTATTTTCTCCATTCTCCTATAAAGGCTTCGAGACCAGTTTCCTTGGCAAGTTATTACAGGATGCGATTTCTCACTTTGTCTGCAGTCATTCCTCCAGGGGAATAGACTCTGTGCTGCTTTTACCGTGTCACTGCTGTGTTCTTTAAGTGTGAGAAATATACTCGTTTCCAGTAAAATATCATGCTTACGAGCAAATGTCAGATACTCTTTCCTCTATTCCTCCATGTGCTTCCTGTATAATGTGGGTTTCCTCTGGGTTTCTTCCTTCCCTTAAAGTATGTCAGTAAGTCTAATGACTGCTATAAATTGTTCCTGGATAAAACTGAAAGTGTGCATGGTGCCCTTTGATGGACACAAATTTAGGATGTGTCCCAGCCTCACACTCACTATTCCCAGTGAGTTCCCAACTCTTCATCTGCCACAACCTTGACCAGGATAAACTTGCTCCTAGAAACAAATAGATTCTTTTTTGTCTTCTGGTGCTGCTAATCACCCCCTTCCAGACAATGAATAGATCATATTAGGGAGTATGAAAATTGCATATATTTTCTAGGCTCTGTGGATTATAAGAGAAAGTTTATCTTCATGATCCTGGGATGATACAATCTGTTTCAAACTGACACACAAAATATCTAACTATAGATATCTAATTATAGCACCCAAGTTTTGGTGGTATAATAGATAAAAAGTGCAGCTAAAGAACATCCCATTCCACATTTAATCCTCATTGTCTGTTATAATAATATAATATGTTCCTCTAGATTTTGTAGTGTGATTGTAGATATTCGTGCTCATTTAGCCACAAGGGTGTTAGTAAAGTCAGGTACTGATGTAGGGTGAGAGGCCTAGAATGCAGTCACTGATACAATTCATCCCAAAGATTCAATAGGATTGGGGTCAAAGTTTAAAATCTTACTAACAGGTTTGGTTCTTGTAGTTGACGTGAAGGGAATGTTCAATGCTACCACATCCAAAGACATCCTATACAATTGTGTGCTTAAAATGTGCATATGGCTGGAAAAGTCAGGTGCCCGGATACTTTTGTCCATTTAGTGTACGAAGTGATATCAAAAAGCTTCCTTATTTACAAGAAAGTACTTTATTTATCTATGTTACAGAGCTCCGCAGTGGTGAAAAATAAACAGCGACTTTTGAGCTGGAACTTCATCTTCGGGAAGGGGTTAAGTTTAGCGAAGGTCTTCCTGATTTCCAGTCATCTTCCAGTGTTCTTCCCGCTCTTGAAACACACATGCCACCTGAAACACCTGACTCATTGCCGCATCAATGTATGTTAAATATATGTCATGTCAAACCTCTCTGTGGCAAAATTCGGCCAGTTCCACGAAGGCTTTCACATTTGCTATTTGTTATAACCTGTCCATGATGAAATCGCACATGGTCAGAATAGCACCAGTTAGCACCATCCATCTCGAAACTTTTAGATATTTTATTGTGCCATATAGTTCTGATAATCAGGTTTTGCTGAAAAACACAGTCAACTGTGTTAGAGTTTTACTGTTGTATCAGCACCCCAATAGACTTTAGAGTTTTGTTTCAGCTTTCATTTCCTGATATTTGCACAATAAGTTAAACAATTTCTTTTTTGGGGATATTTGGAGGCAGACCACCCAATTTTTTTGTGGGAAAAAAAGCTTAGAAATAGATTATCTTAGGAGTAAATTAAAGTGTATATAACATCTAATATTTGGTTTCATATCCCTTGTTTGCAATAACAGCATCAAGCTTGCAAGTCAGTGATATCACCAAACTGCATTATATTTTGTAATTCTTTTCCAGGCTTGTACTGCATCATGTTTCAGTTGTTTGTGTAAGAGCTTTGAAAGGGGATAGATGTTCTCCCCAGGGGGTTAGATGGGTTAAGGTCTGGTGATTGACTTGGTCAGTATAACACCTTCCATGTTATCTCCTAATGAAATCCTTTATTGTGCAGGCAGTGTGTTTGGGTCACATTCATGTTGCATGATGTGACTACCATGAGTTACATCATCAATAAGATGATGTAAGCCTATTCCAGATATAGTCATCAACTTAATCCACTGGATTGTGATATCTTTAAACCCTCCCTGTGGAGGCTGTTGGTGATGTCACTGACTGTTGCTTCTGGGTTTTTCTTTACAGCTCTCACAATATTTCTGTCATCACCTGCTGTTTTTTTTTTCTTGCCAACCTGTCTGATGTCTGTCTGTTTGTTAATACACCAGTGGTTTCTCTTACTTTTGTTGGGCATTCCAAGTTGTATTGCTTGTGCATCATTTCTGATATTCTCTCTTTTCTCAGCTTCAAAATGAATGAAAGGGAATTTAATTGAGAAAGAATGCTTAACCTGAGAATACTGGGAATAGGGGTCGTCGGATGAGCAGCAGTTCCAGGTGAAATCTATAAAGACTTGGGCATAATCAGGTATAAACTGTAACAAAGATTTTTACTAGCAAAAATGTGAAGCCAAAACTGCCTTCTTTAATTTAAGACACCAAAATCAAAGCATTTATACAAATGCACTAAATGGCCAACATTTTGTGGACTCCTAGGCAATAGACCTACAGTATGTGTGTGTCTTTTCCCAAATGGTTGCCAAGAAGTTGGAACACACAATTGTATATGATATATTTTGTAAGATTATAGTCTTATATTTACCCTACATTGAAACTAAATTGGCAAACATATTCCAGCATGACAAGATGTAAGAAAGCTATGCAATAATACTTTTCGATAAAAATTTTCCATAACACTATAAACCCATCTGAGCTGCTGGATTCTAAAATATCCTGGCAGGCAGACAACAGTCAGTATAAAGGACTGATCTCACAAAACAATGAACAGGCCTATTTGGAGGAGGCTGAAATCTTGCACAGTGGTACAGTATCAGCTCAACTCTTTCTCAAAGTTAAAACGATAAATGAGCTGGGGGTCAACCTTGGGAGAAAACACAGGACGAGTTGCAGCACACTCAGTGAGAGCCCTGTGGAGAGAGTTCTATACTTCAAATATCTGTGAGATCTGATCTCTGAGGACTTAACTTGGATTGCACACACTGAGTTGAAGGTTGAAAACAACATTGTCTTTACTATCTCAACCAAAGAAGGAAGTTCAGATTGCCCAGATTGCCCTTTTAACTTCTTCTACAGCATCACTGTTGAACCCATCCTGAAAGTTAACATCACTGTATGGTATGGGAACATCTTATCTGATCTGGAGTGCAAAGCCATGAAAAGGGTGCCACTGATGGTATAATAAAGAAGACTAGGAGGATAAACATGTACTCTAGACATGGAAACCCACATCCTATTCTCACTGCTGCACTAAGGCAAACCATAACACAGCATGAGATCCAGCACTGAGCATTCAGGAGGTGGTACTTTCCACAAGAAATTATGTCTTGGATTAAGACCTCCAATCAGGCATGTTGTCTGTTGTGCACTTTATGCTTTATGTATATTAAATGCTATATGTGTCTCTGTAATGTTCTGTCCGTAAATTTTCTGTATGTGACAAATATAGAAATTGAACAATGAACCTGTGTACAAATTGAGGTCCAACAAGACATGGTGTGTCAGGGTTGGAGTGGAAGATCTCCAAAGAGCACAGAGCCCCAACAAAATCTCAACCCACGTGAACACGTGGGGATAAATTCAAGTGCTGACTGTGCCCTAGGCTTTATGTTCCCAACCTAATGCAGTGGAATGAGCACAAATCAACATAGACACACTATAAAATCCAGCAGAAATCTTTCCCAGAAGAGTGGAAATTATTATAACAGCTTGAACTTCATCTCAATTAAGATGTTCAAAACACACATCATCAGGTGTCAACTGTTTTGCTATATAGAGAAACAAGGACTAGAATGAACTGGATTGTTGTTCATTATATAGTGAAATAGCTGTGGGCCAAGAACAGACCCCAGGGGAGCTGTAGATGGCTGTAAAGAGGTGAAACAGAACCTCTTCAATTTGCAGCTCTTATGATCTTAATATTAATATTTGGTTTCAGGTTTAAAGTTGTATTTAGACAGCATTCAACCATAAATCAATTTCTATGACATTTATTACTGTAAATAGACTACAGAATCGGCATGAAATAAAACTGAGTGAGCAGAGTAACTAACCGATGGCCTGTCCATTGTGCTGATTCAGCTTTGTGCTTCAGATTGGCTATAGGATCCTCTGAATTAATTCTCTCTGCTATAATTGTACCAAAATATATTACCCTTTAACTGTGTTTTAAAATACAAACACTAAAACTGTTTTAATGCTTCTTCTAGGATTTTGGTTTTTAAGATACAAACAGGGATACTAAAACAGTTTTAAAGCTTCTTCTAGGATTTTGGTGCAGAGGTCTTTATTTTCAGTCATTTTAGGGTGATTATTTTTAAATAAATTACAATTAAGAACTGAAATGTTAAACACACTCTGGCCTCACTCCTGTTTAATAGACATTTCCTGGCAAGATTACATTGCTTTGTCAGCTCAGTCGCTTCATTTTTGCATACAACTTTGTCAGTGCTTTAACTAAGCCTAATTTCTGTGGTGTTCTTATCAGAACTGATGAATTGTTTTTGGTGCACAGTTACATGCAAACAGTAAGCTCATGTGTCCAGGATCAAGGGAAATAAGGTCCATTTTTATCCATTGCAAACCAATAAGGACACGTGTAAGAAGTGTAACGCTGCACTCCTCTGCTGCACCTGCTGTGCTTTGCCACACTTAGTTTCTGAAGTAAGCTCAAAAACGTATTTGCGTGAGATATCTTGGGAGACAAACATTTCAACATTTCATCATTGTCATTTTGTCATTTTACTTCATAAAAACACTGTAATGAATATCAGTGCTGTTTATTTCACACTCTTAATTGATTCCTTTCCTCTGGACCTAGAAGTAAATCCTTATTTCTTATCATTTATTTGTATACAACAATAAAGAGGGAAAAACAGGGTGATGGCAGGTTCCGCATTAACTGTGACATCTATGTCAATTTAGACTGCTTGCTTAATAGTTAAAATGCTTAAGTTATCCAGCAGGAACACAGAAAATAAAATGCGGACAAGTTTTATTAGTAGTCCCAGGTAGGAAAATAAGCTGTTTATTTAAGATATCGGATTAGCCAGGCAGAGGGACCAAGCTGGGAGGGATGTTCTGCGAATTATAGCAATAAAGGATGCAGATGGAAATGTGTTGACTAGTGAGGAGAGTGTGTTGAGAAGGTGGAAGGAGTATTTTGAGCAGCTGATGAATGAGGAAAATGAGAGAGGGAAGGTTGAAAGATGTGAAGATGTTGAAGCAGGAAGTGGATAGGATTAGTAAGGAGGAAGTGAGAGAAGTGATTAAGAGGATGAGGAGTGGAAAGTCGGTTGAATCAGATGACATACCAGTAGAAGCATGGAGATGTGTAGGACAGATGGCAGTGGAGTTTTTAACCAGATTGTTCAACACAATTTTGGAAGGTGAGAGGATGACTGAGGAATGGAGAAGGACAGTAATGGTACCAATTTTTAAGAAGAAATGTGCAGACCTGCAGTAACTACAGGGAAATAAAGTTAATTAGTCACACCATTAAGTTATGGGAAAGAGTAGTGGAAGCCAGGCTTAGAGAAGAGTTGTGAGCAACAGTATTATTTGCTTTTAAAATGTTGATGGAGAAGTATAGAGAAGGTCAGAAGCAGTTGCATTGTGTGTTTGTGGATTTAGAGTAAGCTTATGACAGGGTGCCGAGAGAGGAGTTGTGGTATTGTATTAGGAATTCCTGTGTGGCAGAGATGTATGTGAGGGTGGTGCAGGACATGTATGAGGACAGTGTGACAGCAGTGAAGTGTGCAGTATGAATGACACTCTAGTTTAAGGTGGAGGTGGGACTGCATCAAGGATCGGCTCTGAGCCCTTTCCTGTTTGCAGTGGTGATGGACATGTTGACAGACGAGGTCAGACAGGAGTCTCCATAGACTATCCATAGGGAGTTGCCACCGGCTTGCTCATCAGGGACAAATTTATGCTTATAAAGAACATCTAATTAATTTCTATCACCACATTATCTGTGTAAAGCTGCTTTGAGACAATGTTTATTGTTAAAAGTGCTATACAATTAAAAATGAATTTAATTGAATTGAACTCTGATGTTTGCGGATGATATTGTGATTTATGGTGAGAGTAGGGAGCAGGCTGAGAAGAGCCTGGACAGGTAGAGGTATGTGCTGGAGAGAAGGGAAATGAAAGTCAGTAGTAGTAAGACAGAGTACAGCGGTGGTGATGGTGGATGAGTTTAGGTACCTCGGGTCAACAGTGCAAAGTAATGGAGAGTGTGAAAGAGAATTGAAGAAAAGAGTGCAGGCAGGGTGGAGTGGGTGGAGAAGAGTGGCAGCTGTGATTTGTAATAGAAGGGTATCTGCAAGAGTGAAAAGGAAAGTTATTGGACTGTGGTGAGACCCACTATGTTGTATGGCTTAAAGACAATGGCATTGACTAAAAGACAGGCGGTGGAGCTGGAGGTGGCAGAGTTGAAGTTGCTGAGATTTTTATTAGGAGTGACGAAGATGGACAGGATTAGGAATGAATTTATTAGAGGAACAGCGCATCTAGGGTGTTTTGGAGACAAAATTGAGAGAGGCCTGTTGGAGATGGTTTGGACATGTGCAGAGGAGGGACATGGGGTATATTGGTAGGAGAATGCTGAGGATGGAGCCACCAGTAAGGAGGAAAAGAGGAAGACCAAGGAGGAGGTTTATGGATGTGGTGAAGGAAGACATGCAGGTAGTTGGTTCAAAAGAGGCAGATTTAGCGGACAGAGTAGTATGGAGACGGATGATCCTCTGTGGTGACCCCAATGGGAGCAGTCAAAAGAAGAAGAAGACTAAAGCAAAAGTAAAAATGGTGTAATATAATAAGGTGTAATATAAAAATATATCATATAAAAGGTGTACATAAAAGGTGTAAACACTGCTGTTGAAAGGGCAGTGTTTGCAAAAATAGGAAACGTCATCTGGAAATTACAATGTGAAATTACCACATATTTAGAAATTAAGTGAAAAACAATCCAAAACATTTTAGGCAAAAATATGGAAAATGTAAAAACTTGCATTAACCTGGTTGCATAAGTGTGCACACTATTTTGTTACCGAGGATGTGGCTGTGTTCAGAATGAACCAATCACATTCTTACCAGGGAGGCTGCCTAGAGACCTACAGCAACATTTAGAGAGCTGCAGGAATATTTGACAAGTACTGATTACTCTCTGCATGTGACTACAATCTCTCATATTGTTCACACGTCTGGGCTATGGGGTAGGGCGGCTAGACAGACAACCTTTCTCCCCAAAAAAAAAGCTAAACTTAATCAGACCATGTGTCAAAATGTGTTATGGTCTGATGTCACCAATTCTATAACCTATATATTTATATCACTCAATAAATATTAAATCCATAAAATTACCCCACCCCCTTATTTTCATAAAATGTTTCAGATTGTTTTTTACTTTGTCATGAACTGAAGGCAGGGGCGGAAGCAGGTGCAGATATTTAATTTAAAGTGCGAACATTAAACACCAAAACAAAGAACCCATAAGCCAAGGACCATGAAAGACAACAACCACCATGGGAGACAAGCTGTAAAGTGGGACTAAATATACGTGTTAATTAACCCTAAATGTGAAATAGGTAGAGAGATCATGTGACATTGGGCAAGTGGTTAATGGAATAGATGGTTTCTAAGAATAAATTTTTATAATAATAAACTTTTTTTAATACTAAACCTTTTTCCAGTTTTAAATAGAAATGATTTAGCCTTTTTTTTGGATCACTAAATACCCTGACATTTTAACATTGGTGTGTAGACTATTTACATTTCTATTGTACATTTTACTGACTTAGAAATGTATGCCACATTCTGGGATGACCAGGACTCAGACCATAACTATTCTAAATATTTGCTCTCAAATCCACAATGATTTATATGAATACTGTAAGTGAATGCTGTTGTGTTTTTTTGTTTGGGAGATTCATTTGTTTTAGTTTTAAATCCCACCGCAGTCTTTCATTTTAAATGTCTAACAACATTTTTACAAAATACCACTGAAAACCTTAGTGCTGGGGATTAAAACACCATCCATGCCTGCTACCCTACAGATATTTGCTTTACATTACATCCTGCAATATAATGCTCATGGATAAAAGACAATGCTATGTTGAGATCCCTTGACATATGCTAAATCCAGTTATTCATCTTAGTAGTAATACAAACAGTTCATTCAGGACCATTTTGTGTGTCACTTGATCATGGAGTGAACATGCAGAGAAATGACCTGTATATTGCATGCAGATCACAATAAGTTACACTCCTACTACTGTCTAATTAGGCAGCAGCAGTGTGTACTGTCTTCAGAGATAAACTTGTGTCCTCAGTAAGTGTCCCTCTGAGTACCACCTGCATATCTGACAAGCGGCTTTTGTTCTCCGCTCTTCATAAAATAATCCACCGGGCCGTCAGAAGGTAAACAAACAACAGTAGATAAACATGCACAATATGGCTCTGTTTATGAATTTATAAACTGCGGTAAGGTGGGTGGAAGTGGAGTTTGTGGGGGGAGGGGGGGTTTGGGGGGAGTAAAAAGAAGCTCAAGGAGAATGAAAAAAAAATCAAAGGCCAGTAAAAAAACCTTCGCACTCTCTTCTAACTGGAGCTCGTAAAGTTGGACGTGTTCGGAGAGACTTCTATTCACACACTGCACTTGACCACACTGAGGCTCATATTAAATTCAGCTTCACTGAGGTGTGAGAGAAACATTTCACTGATCCATCACTTGCATAGCAGACACACACACACACACACACACACACACACACACACACACAAAACTTCAGTAATCCACTGTTTATCGCGGTGGTTACGTTCCAAAACGAAAACGAAAAAGGGACGCCACCCCAAAAATATTAAATTAACGGATGCTACCCCAAATAATATTTGTAGCATCCCGAACTGAGATTTTGTATAAACAACATTTGTCTCTTGTGTGAATGTATGATATACACTGTACTGTATTTTATGTATACAGTACTGTATGAACATTTTACTTCATTTTATAATTAATAATTATATTTTCATTAATATATTTTATTATTTCAACATAAAACTCCATAAAAACATTTCCCTATAAGTTTTTTGGTCTATCATTTACAAGAAAGCAACTGGGAAAATCAGCCAAACAAATGAGTTATGTGGTAAATGCAATTCCACGATAAACCAGCTGCACAAGATTCGAGGGGGATTACTGGGGGAAGAAGGGGATTACTGTAGTTATCGAGCAAGGATGAATATGTTTCATGTTTCATGAGTATTTGTGTTACTCTGATTTTAAACAATAATAATATACTCTTAATTTGTTTTGATAATACCTATTTTTGCAAAGTACAGTCAGTAAATGCATTATGGCATATCTATAGGTATTTGTAAATCTTTAATTTGTGAAAATTAAACATATAATTTTATTTTTTCATGTCTATTTATTTATTTATATAGAAATTTTACTACACCCCTCACCCCCACACACACATTAAACATATAAAAACGTTTTTCCATCTGTTGAGACTGCTATACCACAGCGCAAAAGAAGGGATTATGGGTATTTTCAGTGGGCCACAGAGTAGGCAATGTACACACCAGCTAAACTGGAACAGTGAGAGCAATGCTGCATGTCAGGCGAGTGTTGATTATTTAAGATGGGAAGTATAGGCAATGGCACTATGTTTTGGCCAATACACAATTATTCTTTTCCCATCCAGACATGATGGAATTTGTTCAGCACTTTCTACACAGTCAGGCAAATACCTGTGAAGGTAAACAAATAATTCATTTAAACTTTGTTAAGCCTTATTTTATTTTAATGAACACAGTAGACTGATGAATTTGTCTTGCAAAAAAACAAAAAAAAAATCAGAAGTGCTCAGAGAAAAACACAAATTATAGCTCTTTTCACCTGGCGAAAATAGTGTTTATCAAAAACAAGGAAGAAAATCAAAAACAACAACAAAAAACTTCTGAAAGCAATTTATTTATTTTTTAATGTCAGGTTTATTTAGGTAAAGTGAAATACATTTACAAGGAACAAGAATGTGATTCATCCATGTTGTCTTATTTGATAAAACAATGAATATTGAAACATACTGATCATTAATTAAATCCAATCCACTCAGAAAATGTTGTTAGGAGAATAGGGTAGTATCTTTGAAGATTATCACCAAGGCAAGTGTAATTAGCACTTTATTATATCCAAGTCTTTAAATTTACATTACAAGGAAGCATAAGACATACTATATCTTTTACCATGACTGATGCCAAGTGTATATATTTCTGTAACACATAAGTACATAAGTAGACAATTATGCAAACTGAATGGCTATAAAATGACTGTGCTGCACTTCCACCCCACTGCTTAGAAAACCTAACCATAAGCACATTTCTCTCAACCATAAGCATATTTGCCTCATCCGCAAACACTTTAACCCGACGACATCACCCTCACCACCCACACTACCCTAAATTAGAACCACAACCACATGACCAATTACTTAATTATTTCAGCAGTGACCACAGACTCATCATCAACCATATCACTGTCATCACGCCATCACTCTCAATCACTTCACTGTCAACCCAACCTCATTGCCATTCCCTTCAACCACAAGCACATCCCACTCAACCACATCAACCAAATACATCACCCTAAATGCAATTACAACCAAATCATTTCTGCCCAATCTTATTACCCTTAATCCTCTCATCAACCAACCACAACCACATCACTTTCAACCCAACTCCAATGCCATTTCACTTAACCACAAGCAAATTCACTAAAGTACTCTACAGGAAGAGACAGATTTGGCTCTGTTATTTAAGGAGGCTGAGGTCCTTCAACATCTGTCAAAAGATGCTGGGACTTTTGTGGCCAGTGCTCTCCTGTATGCTATGGCATGCTAGGGAAGCAAGCTGAAAGTTTCAGACACAAACAGACTGATGCGCAAAGCCATCAATGTACATTCCATAGTAAATTCCATCTTGGACAACTCCCCCCAACCATGATGCACCACAGAGCACCACAGGGGATTATTTCTGCCTGTGGCCATCAAACTATATAACTCCTCCCTCTGAGTGTTAAACATTTAGATGACATAGATAAAGTAATGGTTATATATTTGCATGCCACACAATATATATATATATATATATATATATATATATATATATATATATATATATATATATATATATATATATATATATATACCGCTTACCGGTAACGGCACTTTTTACAGTAACTAATACTGTAACACGTTACTTTTAAAAATAAAGTAACTTCATTACCGTTACCGCATGGTGCGTTACCCGTTACTTTTTTAAATGAATTAATTTCGGCTGAAGTGTAGACTACAGTCTAACCTGTTTACAGCAGAGACGCATTGTAGGATTGGTGGATGAACCACTGTAAACATGAAGAAGACGCACTGTGGGCGTGTCTCTGTTTATTCAGGTCTGTGCGGCAGTAATGGAGAGTTGAGACGAGAGCAAGACGAATTTCTCAAAGTGGAAATATGCTCATTATTTCACTTTAGTTGAGTATAAAGACAAAAACTTTTAAGGCAAATGTAAGCTGTGTCTTTCTGGTTCGAAGCTCGTATCTACTGCGATAAACAGTAACTCCAATCTTCCAAAGCTCCTCCAGGACCTCCATGCCTGAGGAGCTAGAAGCTAAAAGCTAACCCGGTGTTCTGTTCTACATTGTTGATAGTTTTCATACTTCAGCTGTGAAAGGAACATTTTTGAGAGCTCAACACAACAGCAGAAGCCACTTTAGTTTTTGATTGTGAATATATTATTCAGCTTGTTTTGTTATTTATTTCAGAAATCCTTGTGATATATTCAGTTTGTGCTGGCCTGACTTAAATAAAATAGTGTTTAAAAATCAATTTGTGTTTAAGTCAGTTTTGTGTTTGTATCCAGGGTGGGTGGAGGAGGTCTGGAGGAGGGAAGTCTTGGACAAGCACGCAAAACCTGGGGCATGAGGAAGGTTGGGTGCCAGTGGCGGACACCACGGAACTTGCTGCGCACTGCCACTGGGTGGAGCACCTTTAATTCCAGGAAAGGTCTGAGGCCAAGCAGCACCCTAGGCGGAGGTCTGGGGCAGAGAGACGCCCTCTGCGGATGTCTGAGGCGAAGCTGCGCCCTCGACAGGGTGGTCTGAAGCACGGCAGCACCCTTGGCGGGACTCTGGAGCACGCCGGCGCCCTCTGAGGGACTCTGGAGCGCAGCTGCACCCTCAACTGGACTCTGGAGCGCAGCGGCGCCCTTAACAGGACTCTGGAGCACGGTGGCGCCCTTGGCGGGAATCTTGCTACAGGATGCAATAAAACTAGTTCATGAAAGGGAGTGAAGGTCCCCAACTCTCTTTAGAGACTGGTAAAAATCTTAAGGTACCACAGAGGAAACGTGTCACACACACGTTTTTCCCTAGCGACTGCTCAGCAAGTGGAGCAATAGCGGACACGTAAACCTTTAGGATGGAAGGAGACAACCAAGTAGTTAACTAGGTCTAACTGGTGACCTTCACATTATGTAGCTAACAGGCACCACTTTGCAGTATACGAACTCCTCATGGATGGAGCGCTAGATTGGAGAATAGTATCTACTACCTGGGCCGGAAGACCAGTGGCTAAGAGCTGTAATGGTGTTCTCTTCGATTGGAGGCCAATCTGTGCAGCTGGGGATGGTTTCTCATTAACGGCCTAAGGATCCATGAAATTTGGACTGTAGGTAAAATCAACAGTCTGCTACACCGACACAGGACTACAGTTTGAATCTGATTACCATCACTGCACACCTTAACATCGTTCAGCTGTAATAAATGCCACTCAGATGGGTGCTCATCAGGGAAAAGATTACACATAAAGAAACACCTTACTCGTTCTTTTTCACCACATCACATATCTGTGTAAAGCTGCTTTGAGACAATAATTTTTGTTAAAAATGCTGTACAAATAAAAGCTATTTTAATTAAATTAAATTAAATATGGGTGAAGCAAATATTCAATGCAAGTCTGAGGAAGCCAGTTAAATTTCACAAAAGTCACTTTCATCCATGCATGTGCTGAATGTGCATGTGCAGTTCACTTTGTGTGTTCTCACTTTATTAAAGCAATTAAAATGAATTAATGATGGAGAACACTTTTGTTGGTGTTTGTACAAATGGGTGTGAATTTGGTTGCTCATTTAAGACATGTTTAAAGTAAATGAAATAGTTTAAAACAATGTTTGATACTTCGCAGGATATTAATATTAATCTAACTAAAAATGAAACAAGCAGAAAGTATATAATGTATGAACTTTGATTACTAAATACATACTAGACATGTACCACAGCACCAAAGACATGCACTGTTATATGTATATGTATATGTATTATTATTATTTTCTATATTATTATCTTTAGTATTTGAAATATGATTAACACACTGGGGGACATTTGAACCACAAAATGAATAAGAGCTAAACAAATATACAATAAAAAAACAAAAGTGCTCTCACATTGTTATTTACCTCACTCCCTAATAGTAATATACACAACTAGAGTAAACTGGAGAAAGCCGATACAGTCCCTGTTATAAAGTGAATCATGTCTGGCTCGGTTGTGCTGAAGGTTTTGTCAAGGTGACCGTGATCTAACTGACAGCTCAATCCCCCTGTGTGCTGGGGTGGAGTCTGACAGTGTTGTCAACAGCTCTGTCAACAGTAGCTAATGAGACTGCAGACTGATCTTACACTCACACACAGATTCACACATGCAGAACTGGAGCACTGCTGCCACACCATAATTCTTTCTCCCGCTCCCTAGTCCACTATAGCAATGTTTTCTCTCAAGGGAAACAAACCTGAAATAAGTGTGCACCTGCTGACAAACTGTTGATCTCTCTCAACCCTCACAACACATTTGTGATAGGCTAGAGGGAGCACAAAACGCATGACTGATCAAATTTACAATCAAACTCCTTTTCCACTAGATGGAAGGATGAGCAATGGGGCAATGAGCACAGGATCCTTATCTGTCCAAAGGCAATTCAGACTTAAATATTTCTACAGCATTTGTTTTGCTGTGCATGAGAGGCACAAGCATTTCGATCCACACTGGCTGAGACGTGTTAAACTCAAACCCTCTCATCGTCTCTATTTTCCACACTCCTGGGCAGAAAAATGGGCCAAGCCCCAGATTGACTTAAGCTTTTTAGTTTTGTGATTTCATTAATGGTGTTAGCTTTGTGGGTAAACTTTGTCCTTTAGTTTTTTGTCTTATTAAAAAATATAATCTAAATGTTCATCTTTAGGCAGCAACTTTTCAACTGCATAAAACAAATCTTTCTGCAATATTCTCCTTTATTCCAAAGCAGTAATTGACTTTTTACAACACAGCAGCTTCAAATACCATCAACTGAAAAGGCTCCTCACATCATGACCCCTCTTCCTCCATGCTTGAATGTGGTAGAGATGTACAGTATTTATTGAGTTGTAATTACAAGTGGGCCAGCTTTCTTTCGATTGACACGGCTGTGCATTCGGGTGTAAAGGATTATTTGTTACGTTACCCTTTTTTGTGTAGTTTGGATTGAATGGATGGTTCTGACAAACCACAGCTTCACCATTTATGCTGAGGGTCCAGTGTGAATTCAGATATTCTCTCTGTCTATTACTCTATGCACAAATTTAAGCTGACAGCAGCTTTTACAAGAAAACTTCCACAGACAGCAGAGCACGCTGACTATTACTGTTTACCTGGAGGGAAAATCCTATCAAGTTTTTCTCATATTGGATAGGAAGTGATATTATTTACTGAATATTCTACACATGAATACCTGAGTGCGTAACATGAAAAAAGTATGGAAAAAAATAAACATTTGCAAGCTGATTGATTAACTGACAGAGCCTGTGGAGTAATGTGTCCTTCAACTGAGGAAAATAGCTTGTCTTGTTCATTATGCGTGTTTACCCTAATGAATGTTTAAGGCTTTTTACCAAACGTGAAAATATAGGGCGGAGTTAATGCTAATAGTTTGCATCAGCAAGGTCATTTACTGCACTTGAAACTCACTTCTGAATGGTGATTTTCTGTGCAAATTAGCATGTCCAGAGGCCAATTTGTGGAAATCTGTTTCCACCAGATAACAACCTTCAGTAGGTTTTAATATTGTGAAGGTTTAGTTTGATTACGTCTGAAAATATTTCTTCAATAATTTACCATGGACAAGTTTTTCTTTTTAGATATGCACTGCACATTCACATACCTGATGTCAACAGTATTAAAATAAAGGCTTTAAAGGTTTTCATTTATCCTATGAGAGAACTTATTCTGAATTAAATATGAACCTGACTACTATGTTCAGAGAAAAATTCTAAATGGTCGAGTTCTGGTTCTGAGACTTTCTCAACCGTAGCTACATCACTCAGGTTAAGAATAACTATTAACTAGAGGTGCATGTATGTGTGCATTGCAAACCTCTTGTAGAGGTATTATTGCTCTTTGCACCTGCAAGAATGTAAACGCCTTCTGCCCATGCACCTTTTTTGCCTGTGGGATCCCAGTCCTGCTTCACAACTCTAGTCTCAACCAGATGTCATGTAAATACCTTTTTGGCAAGCTTTCTGCTTAAAAAAAGAAAAGGATGTCTGTTATTCATATCTGCAGTACATCTGTTTAGAACCCATTATCTGTTCATTCTGAAAAATTAATTAATATTTAGTTATATCCCTAATGCAAAACAACAGATGAGCTACAGTTACAGCAATAGTATATCTGCAGAGTTTACGGGTAGATTTAGGTAAATCGAATAAAGGCAAGTCAACCCAACTGCAGTTGTGGCTCAACTCTCATGGCTTTTTGCAAATCCCTGTACTGTCACTGCCTTAGTTATATCATTCAACAACATCTTTATCTCTCAACTGCTCAGTTGTTTTCGGTCTCAGGTGCTTGTCGTTTTGTATAAAAGGCATCAGCCTACGATACAAATAGAAACATGGACCTGTGAATTCAAAATCATGCACAGAGAAAGATTTTACATTGTGTATCACCCCTAACACATACACAACCCAAACCCAAACACACACACACACACACACACACACACACATGCACATGCACACACACTCATTGATTCAATTAAATTCAATTCATTTTTATTTGTATAGTGCTTTTAACAATGAACATTGTCTCAAAGCAACTTTACACAGAAGATCATTAGTGATGGTCAATAAATGCAGCATGTACAGAAAGCTTTTTTTTAAAAATCATTTCCCAATGCGTTGCTATATTTTCATTTCGCAATGATGTACTGTAGGTTAATTTCTTTTTTTTCTTTTTTTTTTGGTCGTTTTAAAAAAAATTTGAAAAATACGTTTAGTCTTATGCACTGCAAGACCAGATGCTGCACTTTTTTTTCAGATTTTGGTGCTGATGAGATTTCCACACTTTCAACACTGAAAAAAAGAAAGAAATCACAATCCAATTCCAAAATGGCAAAATATAATGCATTTCAAGGTTTTAACAACAAATCATTGGCCATTGTTATTCTCCTGTGTTCTAAAGTATTACAGTTGGGTTAAAAGTCATTTTTTTATCTCCCAAGGGGAAATTTTGTGCATTTCTGGGGTTTTTTGGTAAATCACTCATCAAATCAATTTTAATAAAATTAATAAACTTTTCACAGTGAAGCAGCTCACCAGTAGCAGCAGAAAAGTCTCCTCACACCATCATGCCTCTTTCTCTATGCTAAACTCTGGAAGAGATGTATTCACTATTGTATTTCTCACCAAATCTTTAAAGGCACCTCACTGGAGCATCATCATTCAACTTAAATCATGATTCATCACTCCACATCTCTGCTGCACAAATCTGAATCCAACTTTCCACATTCCTCCTCACTTATAATAATGAAGAAAACCTTTAATTTGGTAAGAAAGAAAATAATGTAGGTGTAATCCTCTATAAATATCAGAGAACTCATTTTTGTTATTTTAAGTACATTCAGGACAGGGTACAAACCCTCATTCAAGATAGCTGCTGATAAGAGAAATTATATTAGCCCATATTTTCATGCTTTGGCTATTATTCTCCAGTCTCCTGAAAGATTTTGCATTGCAAATCAATATTGAAAAAGCAGTAACTTTAATCTATGATGGATGGTTCTTTGAAATATTTATAATGTTTTATGGACACCATTCATTATTTTTCTAACAGTAACACAATTTAAAATTGTATCATCACTGTTTTTGGTCTCTTTTTCAATTAAATAGATTCCAGTTGAAGAGCCTCCCATTTAAATTAAATGAACTTTTATTTTCACACTGGGTTTTTACACTGAAGCGTGTCACAAATCACAAAAGGAGACAGGAGGTTTACGGAAACCCCACATGCCTTAAAGCATTTGTTATGTATATGCATGCATGTGTGTGTGTGTGTGTGTGTGTGTGTGTGTGTGTGTGTGTGTGTGTGTGTGTGTGTGTGTGTGTATTCATATACGTAGCAAACGCTTTAGGGTATATATACTATATTTAGAGTGTGACTATTAGTATTTCTGCTCATTCAGCCACAAGAGCATCAGCAAGGTCAGGCACTGATGCTGGGTAAAGGAAGTTCATCCACCTGAGTTCTTCTATACCAATCTTGGCAAAACATGTTTTTATGGCCCTTGCTTTGTATTGATGGGTCCCTTAAATCCAGTAAAGGTATATTTTATTTGTTTCGTGTTATCAGGCACCAATATGAAAAAAATATCGGTTTGTGTACAACTTAACGTCCTCTTTTACTTTTTGTTACATTAAAAGTTTTTTTTTGTTTTTTATTTTTTTCAAAAATCATGCATGGATGTTATTGCTCATTGGAGAATAATATAGTGGGGGAAAAATCACAACATCTCCAAATGCTGTGTAAGACTGTTGATTTTAAAATGCAAACAACTTGAAACACATCTAAAGAGAAAGAAGGGACAGGAGAAGAGAAGGACAGAGAACGAGGCACAACAGCAGTGGCAGGGAGCAAGAGAATATTTTGACCCAAGCAGTATGTGTTCCCTCAAAGCCAGTCAGTCTGTCACATTCAGAGGAAGGATACAGCATGAGTTGCAGACACTGGAACTGATCTAGCACATGAAATCATATTTAGCCTGTGCTGCAGGGCCTTAAGAAAAGCGGCCTGCTGAGGAAATAGTGTGCAGGCACTGTTTGGGCAGCATCATGCGTCTCGTGTTTACGCCATCTAACCACATCAAACTCCTCCTTTTGTTTGAGCAGGTCAAATACAGTTAACGCAAAAAGAGGAAAGTAATACTAAGATGTGACTATAAAAGCCTCAATCTCACTGCATCTGATTTAAAGAAGCAACCGCTTAAAAGAATCTATCAGCAGTGAAACGCCTACACAGCTTTCCAGTCATCTGTGCTATTTTGAAATAATAACACTAGGGAAGGTATTTAATGGAGACTGAACATGTGGTATTATCTTTTCAATCATTTCTACAGTTTTATTTAATTTGCACCAATATAAAACCGAATACTTTTTTCAAACATCAGCTATTTTATTAAGAACAACTGCCCATTTATGCAATTATCCAATAAACCATTATGGTGGCAGCACAATGTATAGGATAAAAGCAGACACAAGTCAATAGCTAAAATGTATGTTCATATAATAGATATGACCTCAGTCACTTAGATCATTGCATTGAGCTGGTTCAAGCATTTCAGAACATCTACTAATCTGTGATTTCCATGCACTATAGGTTTCAAAGTGGTACAAAATGGTTGCTAAAAAAAACAAAAAAAATCATTCAGTTAGTTTCACTTCTGCAGGCAGAAATGTCTTGTTGATGAGATCAGAGAAGAAATTGGTTCCTGCCAACAGAAAGGCTCAAATAACCACACTTTACGGCAGAAAAGCATTTCAGAATGCACAACATGCCAAACCTGGAGATGGGTTACAGTAGAAGACCACCTCAACTTCCACTCCTGTAAGCCAAGAACAGAAATCTGACTATAGTGGATTTAGATTATAGTGGATTTTTTAATCAAAACTGGACAGTTGAAGACATCATCTGGTCAGTCCAGGTGTTCAGAATTATTTGCACCCTTTATATGGTAAACATTATCTAAATATGCACAGCATAATTTTGGTTAAATATGATGCATAATGCATAATGAGGATACTGTGGGTGGAACCAAAAGCTCATATCCCTAGAATTGTACAATGTGATTAATTCTTTGGGTTGTAAACTGTCAATATGTATTAGATACCACTACCGTAAAAACAAGCTAATTGGGAAGGTTTTGCAAAAAATAAAAAGATAGTTTTGAACAAGTAAGAAAAACTTTCCAACCTTTTTTCTTCCAACTATACTGTGGCCAATTCCCTCCCACGAGTTAATTGGTGGCCAATACATATGTTTCTTCACAGCTGAACACGTGGAGGAGAGCACTAACTGCCATCTTCTGTAAATATGAGCTAGCAAACAGCTATAATTGGTCAGTCTAACTTCAGTCACACAGAGGAAAGAGAAACACGCGTCCACTATGATATGAGAGCAACTTGGTGGGATATTATACTAGAATTGCGATATCTCCTTAAACATATACCTTACTGGCATCTTCTACATTTTTGCTACACTCTCTTGTATATAACACTGTGTTAGGAATCAATGTTGAGTCTGGACATGCATATTCTCCCTTATGCTGTCTGTCACAGCAGTCTACAGTAATTAGGAGAGCTGTGCTACCTAACTGAGGTTATAAAGGGGTTGGTAGAGAAGCTTCCTCATGCGTTAAACAAGCTGAACAATTTCCCACTTAACGTTTTTTGAGAAGTGTTTCAAACAAAGACAATTATATAGTGAGGGCTTCGGCCTACGTACATTCGTAATTGAGACATAAGGGCTAGCCAAAAGGGCTAACTTAATTTTCTCTGGTACGTACAGGCAGACTGAAGCACATCCACCATGTATTATTCATCACTGAGGTAAGCTGAACCTGCTGGTACTCAAATTCTCTCGAAAATAAAGGAGGTCTCGGATTGTTGGGCCAGCTAAACCTAACCCTGTCTACTGGTTTATCCAACATCCTAAAAAACACACCACAAAGTGGCATAATTGCTCTTTCATCCTCTAGTAGCTGGAGTAGATGCTGTCTTTGTTTCAGTTTCATCACTTGGAACTCCTTCAGACAGCATTACCCTGCACTGTACAGCAACTTCATTTTGTGTAGTTTTGACACTGTTCATTGTTTAAAAAAAAAAAAAAACAAGTTAAAGAATGCAAATTAAATTATGTTTGAGTAAGAGCGCTTAAGCACACAAACAGCACACGTGTGGGGGCAGGAGTGTGCCAGGAATATGGGCTCTGCCATAGCGCACAGCATGATGTACTAAGCTGCTAATGATGCATTTTAAGCTGGACAGAATTCTTTAATGGCAAATGTATTGCCAAATGTTTGTGAACACCTGACCATCCCACCCATGTGTGTTTTTTTGGTCTTCCTATTCAGGACTGATCCCATAGTACTCTATTAAATTAACCTTCACTCTTTTTGGAGAGTATTTATTGGCAAAATTTTAGAGTGTGACTATTGGTATTTGTGCTCATTCAGCCACAAGAGTATTAGCAAGGACAGGCACTGATGCTGGGTAAAGGAAGTTGAAATTCATCCACCTGAGTTTCCACCAATCTTGGGAAAACATGTTTTTATGGCCCTTGCTTTGTACTGATGGGTCCCTTAAATCCAGTAAAGGTATATTTTATATAGTTGTTTGTTTTCCCCCAAGATCTTGTATGGATGATGGGAGAGTCGGACCCCTGCCCAAATTCTTCTTCAGCACATCCGATAGATTCTCAATGGGGGTTAAGGTCTCTGGACTCCGGACTCTGTGGTGGCTAATCTATGTGTGAAAATTATGTCTCATTCTCCCTGGACCACTCTTTCACAATATGAACCCGATGAATACTGCCATCTTGGAAAATGCCCGTGCCATCAGGGAAGAAATTAATCTATTGATGGAATAAACTTGTCATTCAGTATATAATAAGGTAGTTAGCTGACCTCATTCTTTGGACATATAATGTTGTTGAACCTAGACCTGACCAACCGCAGCAACCCCAGATCATAGCACTGCCCCCACAGACTTGTACGGTAGGCACTAGGCATGATGGGTGCATCAGTTCATCCACCTCTCTTCCTACCCTGATGCACCAACACCCTGGAACCCATCAACAGACCACATGGCCTTCTTCCATTGCTCCAGAGTTCAGTCTTTATGCTCTCTAGCAAACTGAAGCCTTTTTTCTGATGAGCCTCACTGATAAGTTGTTTTCTTAAGGCTAAACAGCTGTTAAGTCCCAATTCTCTTCACATTGTGCGTGTGGAAATGCTCTTACATTCACTATTAAACATAACCGTGAGTTATACTGTTGTTTTTTTACGATTTGATTTCACGAAACATTTAGCTAATTGCCGATCACAATCACTTAAGATTTTTGGGTGACCACATTTCTTCCTCAAAGAGCATGGTTTCCCACTATCCTTCAAGTTTTTAATAATGCATTGGACAGTTCTTAACCTAATTGTAGTAGTTTCAACAATCTCTTTTGGTGTTTTCTTTGCATGATGCACGCCATTCTGACCTTTCTGAAATAGATAAACATTTTTTCCACGACCACAGGATGTGTCTTCCGACATGGTTGTTTTTAGAAATGACTCACTGCATCAGTTAGGGTTAAATCACTTGGTGCCAGCTAAAACATAATCATCAATGCAGTAATTATCCAATGGGAGGCTCTTAACTATTTGCTTAGTTGATTTCAGGTGGTAACTTTTTTTTTTTGTATGGGCAGTGTATTTTCATAATATTTGCAAAATATATCAAAAAACAAAAAAATCATAACCCTAAATGACACTGAGAAACAAGTGAATGTTTTTTCTAAGACTGGAATTAAATTTCTGACATTTTATCATTGATTTATTTTAAGGAGACTTGAGCAAGGTCAGAATGCATCAGCCAACATCCATGCTGGAAAAAAGAAGCATGTGTCTTATTTAAGCTACACTGACTGCCTGTTAATTTCCACTTTGACAACAAAGTTCTGCTTGTGACATTCATAGCTCTAAATAGGTGTAGTGATAGTGTAACTTGCTGATCTCTTTAGAAAGTGCAGAAAGATGCAGACCTACTGTTAGACATAACAATCAGAAGATAAATGTTTTTTATAGCCTCTGGAACAGTGTTACAGTGAACATTAGGAGTGCTATCTTAATTAACAACTTATTGCTTTTTAAATCAAATATAAAATGAATTTTTGTTAAATTTGGCATATATAAATTGTAAATAAATGTAATTAAATAAATTGTCATTACACAAATTACATTACATAAATTGTCTAATTCTGTTTTAATGCTAATTAGCCACTGAAATGTTTGTTGGGACAAAGTAATGACTAAGTAGTCAAAGAAATATAAAAAATTGCAAAGTTGACAGGTTTGCATCTTTAGTATGCACATTCATAAGCTTTAGATATATGCCTGAGAAAGCCTTAGAGACAGGCTGTATGGTTTTGTTAGTGTTTTAGTCTCCTGCATTCTCTCTTGCACAATGAGGCCTGAATCACACTGGGCCAATTTAACTCTCATTACAAAGTTTAGTGCTCACAGAGCCCAAGGCAAGAAAAAGAAAACAAATGAATATGTCTTTATTCAAGCCCTGTTCTTTTGTAGCTCTGCTCAGTTGCATTACTAAGATGACTTTAAATGCAAATGGAGTTGGACTGGGTAACGTGTCTTGTTAAGTCTTTATAGTGAAGCCAAAAGAATATTCAGTTCATTTGTGTTCATTTGTAATTCAGATTTTCGGACGTGGTGACCAACATGAATAATGAACATCTACAATTTTGAAGGGTAACACTGGTAACTACATTCCATGTCTTTCAGCAAACCTTGTTCTGAATTGAATTATTTAAACACAAATTTGCTTTTTTTTTCAACGAGGGGGGAAGTTCTCTCCTTTCTGAAATGCTGCACTGTGTCGTTCTATAACTCCAGTAAAACTCAGCAGTGGAGGATTTCCTCAGCATCTCTCTCATATCTCTCACTACACCCTCTTGCTTTCCCGTGTTCTTTCCCTTGAAGTGTCTTTCCAAATGAACACTTGGACTTCGTACTGTATGACAGGAAATACGGGGTTTAATTTTGCTGCTGAGCCAGTGGTGGTGAGCATTTAGACTTTTTTTTAATCATTTATAAGTTTTTGTCCTTTCTTTCCCCTTTTACCAAAGTAAGAAAATAGTAAGTATGTGTATGTCACCATCTGTACAAATCCAAAATGAAGACAAACTGCAAATGCATTTTGTCACTTTAAAGAGATTTTTCACAGTGAGCATGCAAATATAAGAAACAATTAACATTTAACACGTAAATATACAAAGAAATAAATGGTTGTTTTCTGTTTCTAATTATGTTTGAACAACTCAATTTCCACAAACTTTTCCTTCTCACCAAAGCTGTGATTACTTCTATTAGTGGTATGGCAAGCTTTCTGATTGATTACCACCCTGTTTGCTGATAGCGCTTAAGCATGCAAAACAATTACCTCGCATTGCTAGAGGTCCTTCTGCAGGGAGTGAGGGGTGGAGTCAGCCCCTGAACACAGCTACTCCACTCTGCGCTGTTTATTAATGCGCAGCAATTCTATAGGAAGGTACAGGCTTAGAGTAAGGGAGTGTGGGAGGGCTAAGTGCAGTGTAATCATTTAAGCTGTAGGCAACCAAAATCCATTTTCCCAACTGCGACCTGTACGGTTTTCAATTATTCGTGCTGTTTAAACAATTACACATGAACACATTCATGTTACGCATTCTGCATTATTCATCAAATCCAGTGGGGAAAAAAGATTGGATTCACAAGCACAACCCTAAATTTCACACCCTCAAATGTGGGAAGGAGGCTGAAAAGTCAGAAATATAAGTAGGCGTAACGGTCAGCCCTGATGTACATTGGATTATTTTAGTGTTTGTACAGTATAATAACTATATTTTGAGTAGTAATTAAGGGTTCCCATTAATGGTCAAGAAACACATTTTTCATAATTACGCGAAGGGTTTTATGCAAGTAACAAAACAGGTTTACATAAACATACAGGCCGGACTAAAGATGCAGTGTACACAAGAGGTGCTACAGAAAAATGCAGAAATTTTTTTTTAGTAATAGTTGATCTATAACCATCCAAGGTCGGGAGCCAAGATATTAAAACTAGGTCAAGCTATACACTTATAACCGGTCCCTAAACGGTCCCTATCATGCCTGAGGAAGAATGCATAGGGCTTTCCTTCAGGTGTTTGCAAAGTCACACTTTTGATGGAATGTGCACCATAAAACAAATGTTCTGCTATTTTTCAGTTTTAATTAACATCAATATTATATTATAATTCACTTCATAAAAAAATCTAGCAAAACTTACAAGAGTGAATGATGCTAAATAAAATGTGGATGAATTATATTTTGCACAACTACAAACATTGTACATATAAAAAAATTTATATTTGGTAGCATTACAGCAAGCATTTCTCTTGTATAAATAAAGAAATAAATAAATTCGGCAACTACAACAGCTGCCAGTTTTTTATTTAGAATTTTTTTTATGCCTGCCTTACAAAGACTGAATATGCCATGTAGTGCAGTACATGTCACTTGAGAATCAACCACAGAAAAAAACTGATCTGAAGGCAAAATACAAACATATTTGCCTTTCCAACTTTACTCCTGTAGCCTCAATAAAATTCTTTTTACAGCTACTCAACACTCATGCATATTATGATTGTTACAGCCTGAACCGTTATCTAGGCCAGAATTTCTCTCGCACCTTATGACCAATTAAGTCTCAACTAATGGCAATGCTGGTTATTTAGTGTTATTTATAACAAAAATAGTGTTAATGTTATTGTTATTTATTACAAAAATAAAATGTTCTCGGGAATACTTTGCTCTTGGTCATACATCAGCTTCCACCTTCCTGACCTGAAGAAATATATATGTAATTTTCTTTTTTAAACAAGCTGCAGGTAAAGTCAACCCACGAATCTTCCTCTGTGGTCTAACCCTAATGACATCACCTGCGCATACACGCCTTCAGCATTAAAGGGTTCACTCTGGGGCTCTGTGTGTGTGCACAATAAAGTTATATCTTATATAACTTTAAGCAGTTTTCTTATCACAGCACATCATAAAATGCTTACCATTGAAATTATATTGGAATAATGAGCAGTTTTCATTTATTTGCCTCTATTCAATTGCAAGATCCTGTTCATCACTTTCATATGTTTCATGTTCCTTTCTGCTGAATTTTGATTAGAAATAGCTAACTGACAGACCTTTGTATTCTTCCTGAAACTCAAGAATCCATTGCTATTCTGGATAGGACCCACTCCTCGTAGAACCTGGCTGCTGCCCCGCAATGTGATTCGAAGTGCAGCCACTGTAATCCATAAATCATAGGAAGACCGTTTCCTTACCCAGAAATCATATGATGCATTTCCATTCGGAGAGAGCTGGAGGATTTTAAAAGCGAGACGACGCATGCTTTCACTGAACACGCTGCTCTGGCTGCATACATTCTAATTCTGGAGCTGTCAACATTTGTTTCTCCAAACAAACACATTTACAACTCCATTAAAACAACAGAAAAAAGACTGTTTGTCTCTGCAACACTCTTTATGTTGTCTTTTTCAAACTATGGGGCTCAAATTGTCTGACACAGAAAAACTCACTAGTTTACTGCATTGGGTCTGTTTTGACACAGCGCTCCAAATGAGCCTATTTCACAAACCTGTAAGAAATGAAATGATCAGATGATTGGTAATGAAGGAAAATACACTTAAGTGTTATATTTGAAGAATAATCAGATATCGAGGCTAGTAATAAGACAGGGTGTGCCCACAACGTACATTTTAGTGCATCTTTCTGATATTTTTGCCTCTGAGACACAGCACAATTAACCTAAATATACATATATTTTTTTTTAAATTACTAAAAATAAAGATTTCGGTTATTGAGTAGTAAATATATACTACAGCAAATTATAAATAAGCATAAATAAATAGTATTTTCTGTTTACTAAATACCAGTTTATTAAATCCTGTCATTAACAACCTCCAGCTCCATTCAATTTAACTGGGTTCCATGATGAAACATGTTTACAATTAACTTGTAGATGTTATACAACGAAGAGTAATTCAGTCCGAAGCTGCTGTGATTCAATCAGCAATTACTCGGGAGGTTAAAGCAGGTGACATTAAATCGGAACTGTATTCATAGATGCTGGGAAAGAGGGGGAAGAACAGGAGGGTTGAAAGAGTAAAAAAAAAAAAAAAAAAAAAAAAAAGAAAAGAAAGAGAAAGTGGCGTGCAGCAGATGGAAAAGAGCCGAGGGTCAGGACTGTACATTGCTGCTGTTGTTCCTGCAGGGAGATGCCACTGTCATAAAGGATGGATGGATGAGGAAGAGATGGATGTCAGCATCTCTGATAAAATAATGTACCTTTAGGACCTGGGTTATGTAAGACTATTAAGCTGTCATTGTGTGCAAGAGTGCATATGGGCAGATAACCTTTGTTTTGCCAAAGATCCCCCCCCCCTTCCATTTGGAGTGTTTCCTTTAAATGTGGTCATGCAACCAGTGGGGTTTTATAAAGAAAGCAGTGAGAGAGAGACTCTTCTGCTGCTTTCACTCCTGCGATATATTTAATACGCACAAGAGCAAGTGAGATGTAGCGCCTCAGCCGGGGCACTGATTCTGTCAGTGATGTTTTGTAGCAAACACAATGGCCAGTGTGAACACGCCTCAGTCTGTGTTTAGTGCTCGGTTAATGCTTAAAGATGAATTCAAATAACAAGGCTGTGTTTTACTTGCAAGTTGCACAGTAATAACAAGCTGAAAAGTGTTTGTGGGGTCATGTGTATGGCCCCAATATAAAATTAGAAAGGAGCAGCCAGTATGGCTTTATGTACATAAGAATAAATTATATGTAAATGAAATTATATGTAAATTACTGAAATGTCCATGAAGAAAAACTACAAATAAAAAAATACAAAATCACAAATTGCCATTTTAAAAGAATTTAAACATATTCCACAGTTCGTCCCTCATTGGGATGCCATTAAATGATATGTTAGAAACCCTGGGTCATTTGGAAATGTTTTCATGTATAACCTTTTAGGAGCAATAAACTATTCAAAGAGACCCAGAAGAACCATGTAGTTTCTTAAACTACACTTCCATTTTTAGGGCAGAATTTAGCTCTTCCAATTCAGTCAAAAAGCAACTCTAGAGACATGCAACGTTTTATTATAGCAAGCAAGTTTAATTATTAGAACAAGAAATTGCAAGTCACTGTATCTCAATTGCAATTCACATTACAGACAGCAGAGGGCCCAAAAAGTTACAAATTGCTCCTTTAACTGCAGATGTCTAGCTCAGTACAATGACTATATACGGTCTTCGACCACACATCTAGAAGCTTCTCAAAAGCTCTGAGCACAAAAAACTGACAGCATAATCTAAAGTGTAAACATCTTAGCTGAGCCGATCAAAGGAGTACAACTAAAAAAGAGCGATGACCCACTAATAATGGTGAAAGGCAAAGAGACATATTGATTAAGGTGCTCTTCCGCAATGCTACAGAGCCCTCTACTGATTCACACAGCCACTAATGATCTTGTCGGAGAAGTCTTTAATGTGATCACCATACTGGTAGGCTTGTTCTCACATCAGCTACATGCTAAGCAGAAAAATTATTCTGCGGGATAAGTGAGCCATGAAATGTGCTTAAACCCCTTAATATCTGACCACAAAGAAATAGACTCTATTTATTTTTCTAAAATGGTACTTTGAAAGCTTTTACAGAATACCATCAAAAGAGTGGAATAAATATGTCAGATAAATAACAGCAAAATAAAAAAAGATATATTTATTTGTGCTGAGTTGCTCAGAACTGTCCACAAAGAATAAATACCATTTATAGTTGGCTGCTAATTATGCAACAAAATAAATTCTGCTCCCCTGACGGTATTTCTGTGGAAGCTTTTACTTCCTGTTGAGTTGCCTTGTGGGATGCTCTGTCTATATACATTAGTGTAAAATAGGTCATTCGCGGCTAGTTTACATATCTGGCGAGTTCAAATTTTGGACAGACAACCATTCTGCTTATTAATGGATTAAATAAAGAAATAAAGGCTCGTGATTTTTCCTGATTCATCCGCCTTTGCCAGTCCATCTGAGACTTGGGGTAGGAGAACAATCGGTTAAACATTTGTGGACAAGAGCTGTTCTCTTCCTCCTACTTACTGTATCTCTCTCCTTCGATCTCCGTGTCGCTCCTTGCTCTTCTTCTAATTCCGGCACATGCATAATTATCTATTCTGATCCCCACAGTTAGAAAAATCAGTGCTGCGTGGCGTCCAAGCTGCCTCAGCAAACGCACCACCGTCTGAATTCAAAACCCTCAAACATCCCTGCACCTATTACTATGACTGTCTATCAAAACATCTGTAACAAATGGACTGCATTTGTAAAAAAAATTATGTGAATTTAAATTAAGGTTGAAAATCCTTATCTGAGGTGGAAATAAGTCAATTAAACAAAATGAAATTCTTCCATCTCGAGATGCTACTAGGAATATAAGTGAAACATGATATACCAAGAATTACAGTCATTTCAGGAGGGAAAATTAAATCAATATTTTCTGTTTTAGTAACACACATGCTGTTCACCTCCTGCTGATGATTTCTATCTACAAGGTATTCTGTTTTATTATTAATGCCATATTCATCTATGTTATATCCTACACAGTTTCTTTGCCCTGAATCTATTAGTGCTGAACCCCAGAGCCTCATGTGGTATTATAATGAAATCTGCACTTTTGTAAGCTATCTAGCACTAGTTGTTGTATCCTACTCAAATTTTAAATCCAAACATCTGGATTTCAAAAAGTGCACAGAAATGCATGAGGAAACTCTTTTGACCCAAGGAAACGTTTTATGGCCGTTATTAGTGATTTCTTTCTTTGGTCACGCCGGTAATTTCGATGAAACGGTCACTACTCAAACACCAATAATTCATGACCTGCCAACCTTGAAACCCTGAGCAATCAAAAATCCTTTCAAAGCGCACAATACTATTACTTACTTACACACACAGACACACAATGTAACACACACACACACACACACACACACACACACACACACACACACACACACAATCAGTCTTTTCAATGTGCTGATGTTCTAAGGCGTGAAGGTGACAGGACACAATGGTCATAATAGTACATAAATGTAGCACTTAACTGCCTGAGCCATTGGACAGCACAGCAGATACGAGCGATTTGTGCCACTGGTATCAATTGATTTCCTTTTTTTTATGCATTTTTTTTTTATGCTCAGGGCTTTACAACATGCACATCTATACATTGAACAATATTGATTATTTAGAGTGTAAATTTAGAGTGTAAACCCACTGCACAATTAGGTCTTAAAAACAAACCCAGATATTAAAATAGAATGTTATATTATTAAGTGATTTTTTGTGTATTTTTGCATCATTATGATAATCGAAGTAAAACTTAACTGTGGGTTTTTTAACCTCAAAGATCCACTGTCTCTGGAGAAAGTTCAGAGCTTCTGCTTGGTTATTGATGCAAGGATTTTTGGAAAATAGGACAAAAATAGGCAATGCCAACCAATGTGTTCCCTCCTGCAGTGCATATTCTTTTATACATGATGTTTTTTTACATAATTTAAACATTCACTGTGTGGTTTTTGTTTTTACATACAATAGATTTACTCATCGGTTCAAACCATTTTATGTTTTATCTATATATCTATCTTTATAAATGAGTTAGGTTGCTTAGAAATCCCACTCACAATTCCTTCATTTATCTTCAGAAAACCATGTTATCCTGTTTGAGGTGGATTTCAGCACCACTGGCTATGAGTCACTTCACCAGGAAGCATGTTATTTGAAGTGGAAGGAAACCGGAGAACCCAGAGAAAACCTATTCGGACACAGAAAAATGTGCACAAACAGGACTCAAACCTGGGATCCTGGAGCTGTGAGGATGAAGTGTCTGTATGACAATAGATTGGAGCGATAGACTTCCAACATGAAAAAAGATTAGATGGATTTGCTGATCAGATTGATCTGAAAGCTGTATGTATGTTCTGTAATAAAATATGGACTCCCAGCCAGCTACACCACACAAAAACTGCAAAAAAATAAAAGTGTATAAACAATTGTTGCATACAGTATAAAACCTGAAATACAAATTTAGGACAGTGAACTGAAAGGCTCTTTGTGCTCGTTAGCCAAAATGTAAACACTTGAGAATGTATATTTCTAGTAAAAGCTGAGTGGGACTGAGACGTTAAAATGAGACATATAATCATTTAGCATAAAGCTGAAATAACCTAAAACCGAAAGAAAACCATTCAAGGGATTTGCTGTAGATAATCACCAGTTAGAAAGTCGCAAATTACTCATCATTTCGATTGATATTGTGTCCTGGGCGTATCATTAACATACAGAAAACCCAATTTACTAGCTTTTGAGAGCTTCAGAGAACTGTTTTGGTATTTATGCCTGTTTTGTTTTGACGGTCAAATTACAAATTTAATACAGAAGGGAAAAAAGTATGAAAAGGAATACAAGATGTTTTTCTTTCACAGCTAGCCTGCTGCCTAGTACTGCTTTTCTTTAAAAGGTCACACAATGTTTTCATGTTTTAGTGGGAGAGAAGAAATATTAAACCAACCCACAGACACCTTCCAAACTCCTGATGGTGATCCAGCACCTATGAAACACACACACACACACACACACACACACACACACACACACACACACACACACACACCATTCTCCCCATTCTTAAACTAGTTAAAAGAGGTTTTACAGCTCAGAGTGTCACTGACACCTTAATCGTCTCCATTACTCCTCCATTTGAGTGGGAAAGGAACACTCCATATGGACACATAAACACTATCTCATGTGACTCATTTCTCAAGCTCCAAAACACTAATGTGATCTTACACAATGGTGAAAAGCTCATAAAAGCTCAATATGGCCAAATGTCTCACAGCATTGTTATTCAGATTTACAGTCTGCTAAAATCTCCCAAGCTAAAGCGCTGACAATAATTGTGCCACGCTTATCCATGCCATAGATACTCTAAAGACTATTCTTATCCCATGAAGGGCCCCTCGTTCAGCTCAATCTAAGATAAGACTCTTCAGGACCCTTCTTTGGAACTATCTTCACTCTAGTGAATAATCACCATCAAATCATTGGCATAACCAATGCACAGGAATTAACAGCAAAATTTGATTGGAACTGACAAATGATTAAAATAATAGAAGTGAAAATTCAGTGAAAATATTCTTCAAGAGTCTGAAATATAAAATCAATTCCAATTGAAGTCCCAATCCTAGTAAAGTGGTTTGGGCTGGATCAGTTAACAGGAGTGGACCAGGCTCCATTTGATATTAGTGCCCTCAATTTAAGGTGTGAGGTTACGAGTAGCAGCACCATGGCTCCATGACAAATGAGGTACCAGAAAGCAGCTACTCGAGCGTTTGGCTAATACGTCACACCGATATCACTGTCCCAATATGAGATTTA